>NC_084733.1:35884792-36034792 GCF_033978785.1 Entelurus aequoreus
CACCTCAATGACTTCACCATAAAAGTGGGTGACATTGTTATCACCAGGAAAGATGAGGTCACCTACCTAGGTTCCATTCTAGAGGCTAACCTTTCCTGTGATAAAATGGCAACCAAGGTAATCAAAAAGGTTAACCAACGAACAAGATTTCTCTACAGAATCTCCTCTCTGGTCAACAAAAGCACCTTGGGGATTCTGGCGGGAACTCTCGTTCAACCCTTTTTCGATTACGCATGCACCTCCTGGTACCCTAGCACCTCCAAAACCCTCAAATCTAAACTCCAAACATCTCAGAACAAGCTAGTCAGGTTACTACTAGACCTCCACCCCAGATCCCACCTCACTCCTACCCACTTCTCTAAAGTGGGCTGGCTCAAGGTGGAGGACAGAGTTAAACAACTAGCACTGAGCCTAGTCTATAAAATCCGCTACACCTCCCTGATACCGAAGTACATGTCAAACTACTTCCTTAACGTAAATGACTGCCATAACCACAACACCAGGGGGAGCTCCACTAACCACGTTAAACCCAAATTCCGAACTAACAAAGGTCTTAACTCATTCTCTTTCTATGCCACATCAATGTGGAATGCGCTCCCAACAGGTATACAAGAAAGGGCATCTCTATCCTCCTTCAAAACCGCAATAAAAGTTCACCTCCAGGCAGCTACAACCCTAAACTAACACCCTCCCCGGATTGCTAACAATCAAATGTAAACAATCAAATGCAGATACTTTTTCTTATGCCTTCTGATCTCTCTCTCTCTCTCTCTCTCTCTATGTCCACTACTTGATGTCCATATCCTACCCCCCCCCCACCCTCCCCTCCCCTTCACACCCCTGATTGTAAATAATGTAAATAATTCATTGTGATTATCTTGTGTGGTGACTGTATTATGATGATAGTATATATGATAGTATATATCTGTATCATGAATCAATTTAAGTGGACCCCGACATAAACAAGTTGAAAAACTTATTCGGGTGTTACCATTTAGTGGTCAATTGTACGGAATATGTACTTCACTGTGCAACCTACTAATAAAAGTCTCAATCAATCAATCAATCAATCAAAACCTGCAGGGACCCCAATGATGGAGATGGAACAACCAGCAACCGCCCTGTCGAGTTCCCCCCCTGAGGGAGGGATAAAATAAATAAAAAATTAATAATAAATATATTAAAAAATAAATAAATAAATAAACCCCGCCCCAGACGGAGTTGTCCCTGGGTGACGGGGGTGCGCGGCCGGACCTGTGGGGCTTGGGGGAGGAGATCGGCTGGTTCTCAGTGGGCAGTGGTGCCGATTCTGGGGCTCCTGTCGCTGGCTGGCCTGACTGCGTGGGGCTGGTGATCCCTTGTTCCCTGGGCACCCCCCCAGCTGTTTGGGGTTGGACTCTTTTGGTGACTGGGGCTGTACTTTGGCTACCGCAAACACTGGGAGACAAATATATTGTACATACAAACAATATTGATACATATATACATACATTCATTTAAACATACATACGTGCACATACAGGTACTTATGCACTCATGCATATAATCACATTTCATCAATCATATATTAAAATTCCCCCTAGGGGAAACTGGGTAAAACACAATCTCTATGTCACACTGATAGAGCTTAACCTGTTTTTACTATAACAATCTAGAAGTTTAATATAGTTTGCTTCTCTCTCTTCCCCTCCATTTATTTGCTTTCTTTTGTAATTCAAGTTTTCATTACATATATGTATTGTTGCATTTGAAACAACTGTATTGTTAATAATAGAGGTAATTATCACAATTATTCATTATCAATAGTGTTATTTCTATTGGTATTTGTATTGCTTCATCTGTACTGCAATAATGTTCATTGTCATTTCTGTGTTATTACCATTTATGTCACTAACTGCTTTTTTGCTGTCATTTATCGTATCATATTTGTACATAACATATTCGCTGATGTTGTTCTGTTGTTGTTGTCTCTCATTCTTATCCCCCTCCTGTCCCCACAATTTCTCCCTCTTTCTTTTTTTTTTTTTTTACTTCTTTCTATCCCATCCTGCTTCGGTCCAGCTGCGCCAAACATTAAATAAATCAATTTAATGAAGTCAGATACAAATAAGGCAACCAGAGAAGTATCTCACACGGGCAATTACATTAACCATATGATTTGCCTGAGTGGATGAACAGGATATGTTAAAAAAAAAAAACACACACACACACACACAGAAAAAACCCCACCCTGCTTGCATAAAATCATTAAATCTGTGAAGCTCCAAAATGTCAACCGCTTATGTCAGGTCTTAATGTAAAGATAATGTGGCGATGCCTTTGTGTTTTAATTAGTAAACATTATACTACCCTGCAGATATGCTTGTTAAGGGTCGGATAGTTGGTTAGATGCTTAGTCAGACTGAGCTATAAATGGCATTACTGCTATAATGTACAAAATACAATATGTGACAGATTTATATTTCACCTTGTTGCTTATACGGCTGTTCTAACCCTCAGACAAAAGTATGCAGCACTCTGGTCAGTAAAATGATTTTGCATGTTCTGATGAAGAATTGATTTTCATATACATTTCTTACAGTCTATTAGCATGGTGGCAGAGTGGGGCAGATCCAACAGATGGCGAAAACACGCTTGTTGCAGTAGACATTAATTTTCTAGTGCATATTACATCTACAGGATCGGACTACCAGCTTCACACATCATGATTGTTACACTGAAAAAGTCAGACTGCATTGTTTTAAGAGTATGACTTTCATTAATTTGTCTTTGTCTCCTCGAATAGAATCAGCCATCACCATCCAAGGATCATTCAGTCTCCTGTAAGAAAATTAGCCTCTTAGAACATTTAGTTCATGACATTATATTTACTCTGTGTTGGGTTAAGCACCCTCCCAGGTAGATTATGAATGAGGGCCATACAATATAAGGAGATTCTGGTGATAAGTAACAAGGACAGTGCTGAGGTGAGTCAGCAGCAACTGGCCTGATTTCAGCAGCTGGACTTCGGGAAGAAACATCTTGGCTCACTCATAGTAAACAATGACACTGACTACTTTTCCATGCACTAAATTAGTCTCATTCCTTAAAAATAATTGGCTCAAAAGAAGCATCCTACAACTCATGGAAACACCTTAATGTGGTCATGTCTGGCTTTTGAAAAGTTGGACTAACATGTACATTAGGTGATTGAAAACCAGATCTCTCGAGTGGGTGTGGGCTGCTGTGGGGGACCTTTTGAATTGCGCATTTGACAGTCTCAACGCGCAGACCATAACCCGGAAGCGGATACCATTCAATCAAAACATATAGGCAACAACTGGAATAAAGAGGAGACAAGATAGTCCAGACAATAGCAACCCTAGTCTAGAGCACAAACGGTCTTTTTCTTCAGATTTAAGACTCTTTTCATCAATTCACAGAGCTTTTTGAATCAACTACGAGACATTTATACATTTTCTTTCCATTCTACGTCCAAAAATTCCTTTAAAACAATTCTCTTCCGCCAGTTTTTCTTTGCTTTAGACCTGCATCCGCTCTGAGACATTCTTGGAAGTGTCATGTTCATAGCACAATTTCAAATCATTTCTTGATGGAGTCTGCTATTTAACATCAGCATAGCCATTGGAGACTTCATATTTGTAATTTGTGGCAATATTACGGCGGACATCAGGTTCAACAACAACTGCGCTGCATAGATGCCTTGTATTGGTTTGACGTCATAGGTCAAACAGAAAAGCAATACATTTAGCCACGCTAAAAGGAAATGAGCGCCCACAAATATACAGGATGCACACGGCATATTCTGCCTTGGCTCTGGTGAGGGCGGTCACATTTGTTTTTCTCCTCCTGTCTTCTCCCTGCTTGCTCTCTTTGTCTTGTCCTGTTTACACATTTTTTGAAGCCCATCAGACATGGAATTGATTAGCTGGACTATCAACTCAATTGACAAAATCTTTTCGACGAGGAAAAGAGGTTCTGGGGAGTCTGGGTGCCCTGACGGAAACATTGCTGCGGGGTACATGAGAGATTCATGGGACAAATGAAGAATCATGTGACTCTCAGTCCTTTCCGTTAAGGACGTGGACGACATCTACCTATTTGGAACCGTGATCGCGGGGCATGTGCTGATTGGGCTGGGCATTGCTCTGGTGTATCGTCAAATTCGTAAGACGATGAAGCCACTCAAGGAGTTAAAGGCTGTTCGTCGCAATGGAAGGCTTGGGATCACAGACTGTGGCGATTTCTGAACTGAATCGCAAAATGGATCACATCATGGAGAAGCTTGTTGAATTGCGAAGATTGGATATGAGAGCCAGCATGGAAGAATATAACAGACAAGCCATTTTAATGTCTGCTCGCTTGGAAAAACAACAATCCTAATCTACGAATGGCCTTGACGCTGCTCAAAACAGAAGAAGGCTGTTCTGAAAACATCCCCCGAGGACACCTCAATGATGGACACTTTGACCTCCCTCCCTCCTCAACAACACCTGGGAGTTGAACTTTGCTTGCATTGCATGCAGAACGGCTCCAGGCCTATAGACACAACATCACTACACCCAGGACAATGGGCATATACACCCCCCCCCCACGCCTTCACCACAGCTTGATTCCCCTTCGGGGTGATGGACGGCTGAGTAGCGCTTTTTAGCGGCAGCCAGCCTCCATGGCTCCAACTCCCCCCCCCCCTCTGTTGCGAGTATTTGTGATTATATTTAACATGTTTATGTGTGCTATGGCAAATTAGGTTTTTTCCCTTGGCCTCGGTCTGGACCCCCTCCCGGGAGTCCAGCCTTTGATTGATATTTTTTTACTCTTCCTCCCTTCCCCAATATCACCTGTTTCCCACCTTTTTTAAGGAGCGCCGTAAGTGGCTGATCAGTTGGCGGTCCTGTTCTTGTCTCCCTGTAATGCATGTCTGCTCTTAGTGGGACTGTGCCGAAAATGTAATTTTAGTTCTTATATGTCTTGTACATGTTAAGAATGGACAATAAACTGCACCTTGAACCTTGAACCTGGACCAATTAGAGAGTGTGCATAGACACTAGGACATCACATGAAGGTGTGAAAATACAAAAAAATTAAGTATTTGAGAAATCAGACTAATTTAGTGCATGGAAACATAGTCAGTGAAAGGGAAAGGACACCTGGGCAACACTCGGGGATATGCATCACACACGCTGCAGTAAGCACACACAGGACTCTTAAGAATTTATTAACATTTTATATAATTTTCTTAGCAAAACATTTTTCACACATAAATCTTTATTCTTTTTTTTTTACTTGAGCCTTGGGTGGCAACCATGACTATGTCAAGTCATGAACAAAACGGTATTCTTAGTTAGCAGCGTGAAAGGGGATGTTACAAGAGGACACAAGAAGAACTAGCAAGTTAAATGGTCCATTCACATAAAACAAATTTCTCTTTTATCAACACAGCGTGTCACATCTGGGAAATGCTGCAGTTGTATTTGTCCTTTTTGGGGATTTTAATCAATTAACCAAACACCAAATACATTTTGTAACCCAGTGGTGACCAATTTAAAAGTATAAAAAAAAGACAATCTCTGTGACTCCCGTTTCACTGAGGCAGCTAAAAATGACCAAGTTAGTACACCACAGTAAAGCACCTTCACTGTTTGCTTGCAATGAAAAAAAACAAAAAACACACCACTAAATAAGTTCCCCACGTTTACATTCTCACCCAGTTATTGTACAAAATATGCCAATATACAGAATGCTTCACCTAAGGATCAAAACTATAAAAAAAACATAAACAACCCACATAATCAGTTGCAGCAAAGAGCCACAGGATATTGAGAAAGGCATCAAAGTGGGGACCGCGGACATTTCATGTTCTAATTCTGAATACTGACTGATTCTGATATTGTCATTTACAACTCGGAATAAAAAAATGACAGCTGAAGAGCTAATTGGAGGAAATAAACGGATACATAAACCCGAAAAGTTGTGCTTTTTTTTGTTTCTTTCTTTGTATATGGGTACAGCGGTGCCTGAACTTGGAATGCCCCAACTAACAAGTATTTTGAGGTGCGGGCTGTCTCTCGGCTGTTTATTACTCTTTAAATTACCAGCAAACATTTGAGTTACGAGCCTCCCTGTGGCTGGTTGTCGGAATAAACTCCGTAAGATCTGCCCAAAGTATCGGGTTTTACTCGCTGGCATTATCTTGTAGCTAGAGAGCAACATAACATTGTTTTACAACCATTAACGTAGAGAAAGTGTTTGTGAAGGAGGATGCTGAGGAGAAGTGGATGATTAAAAAAAAGGATTTATCAAAAACGATACCGACTTTTCCGGCATTGTAAAATAAAATTAGTAGCTTTTCTGAGCCGAGGATGTCGTTGTGGCTTGTGCAACCCTTTGAGACACTTGTGATTAGGAGCTGTATAAATACACTTTGATTAAATGATTGATTGAGCTTTTAGGATTAAGTACTTGCAGCTAAATTTACGATAATTTGGTGTAAAATTGTTGAGCTGATAGTTTGATGTAAACTCTGCATGTCTCTGTTATGTTTTGTCTGCCGGCAAGAATGATCTGAGCTTGATATAGAATTAAATGGTAAAGCTAACCGATGTGGTAATCTCCCGATTCATTGTGCTGTAAATATTGTCTACAATCAGCATGTAACATGCTAAACCTGTGGTGTTTTGGTAGGGGCCCAGCACTGATTAAATATCGATTCAAATTGACTTGAATGGGTGATGTTGATTTGGGATAGTTGTGATTTGAGATGTGAGCTCCATCATAGAACCAATTAAACTTGCAAATTGAGGTACCGCTGTATAAGCGTTTTCAATTTTCCTGTGAAATAGCGATAAGGGTAGAAATTAAGGTGAAGTTAATGGTCTAATGTCTTTCGTCTACTTAAAAAAACGGTAATATCGTAATTGGTGTTGGTCAAAATTGGCTGTATGAAAGATGCATTTTTGTGATATGTAGATTATTTTGAATAACCCCATTGGTATGCTGCACACTGCTGCTTGATGATTTCCCCCAAATAATAAATAGTAAAAATGATAGAAAACCTAGAGGAAAGTAAAATGTAAAAAGTTTGAAATGTCCCTATGGTGATCCTGTGGTCCTTCGATCAATTGTGGCAGTAGTCCCATTTCACGCAGCGGGTCACACACAAGTACATCCCATTCACCATAGCTGAGGAAAATCCACTTGGCATTCAAGTCATTTGATAAAGACCCAGTAAATCCACTCAGAATTTTTCATCTCTCTTTCCCCTTTTTGATACTGTCAAGTGCCAAGTTGAGCAGGAGTTATTCCAGGCCATTTGTGCATTATCCAAGACTCAAGAAAGAGGAACCATTATTCATATTCAGTTGGAGACTGTTTGAGTTGTGTGTTTTATTAAACAGTAATAACTTGGTTGAAATTAATGGAAAACCCCAAAAACTGGTCCCTTGTGGAATACTCTGCCCTTTGGAATTTCTACATCTTTTGTTCTTGTTTAACTGTATTGTTTGGCAAATAATTTGCTCAAGGGTACTCAAACTGTGCTCTCCATTACCCACTCAGAGCTCTCAAAACTAGGCTTGTCGTCCTCATTGTCATCGTACTGTAGTAGCATGCCATTAACAGACAAACTGCGTTTAGTCCAGATGTTACTGATCCTGCGAGGATGGGTCCCACGACACTGCGTGGCACCCGCGTGACCCATGTCAAATGAATGGCTTCTTTTGGGTTTACCTTCTTGAGGTAGCCCAAGGAGACGACCCAACATGGTGGTGGATTCTGCCCTTCCAAGTAGAGGTTCTTTGTCGGACAGGGGTGCTACAGCTCCCGTTATCATGGCACTGGAAGTGTTGGATGGGCTTGGGACCCCTTGACCTTCTCTTGATACCCCACGCAGCTCCATTGCGGTGAAGGCTCCTAAAAGGTGGTCCAGGTTTGGCTGCGGTTTTGAGCTGTGCCTATGTCTCCGGAACTTGCTGCTAGGTAGGGTGCTGCATTCAGCTCCCTGCATGCTGTAGCAGTCACCAGCCCTTCTTCCTGTTTGACTGTCCAGTGAGTTAGAAGAGGATGAAGATGAGGAGATACTGCTTTGGAGGGATCCACATTTAAACTCCACCATTTCCTCACGCATGACCACGACAGCCGATTTGACTTGTGGTGGGGCTCCATTGAACCTGTTCATACCCCCATTGGTCTGCGAGTAAGTATTACTCACAGAGGGTAATTTTATAGTCTGGATGCCGTTGGTCACCTTATAGCGGACCATGAGGATGATTATAAACACAAGTAAAGTGGCCACAATGATACCTCCAATGACTAGGATCATGGTTCCTCCCAAGAAACCACTGTGAAGAGACTGGCATTGGGGATAGTCGTCGGTGGTCATGAACTGGACACAGCCTACAATGTTGGTGGCCGTAAGAGTAGTGGCACTGTCATCCCAGATAGCCAAGACACACAGGTCGTACTGCATTCCTGGCACAAGATTGGTGACGATAAAGGCTCTGTTTGTCATGGGAATCATCCTGTGAACACACACAGATACAAATACATATAAACTGCATCACAGTAGATTTCCTAGTTCCATTAATCTTTACATTAGACACATGGTAAAAGATTGCATGGTTGTAATACTCCTTGGACAATAGTGTCTATGGATGTTCTCAGTCATTTAGGTCACTGCATTTTCAGGGCATTCGATCGATCACAATGGGATCGCTCAGTTTGTCTTAGAGGAGGTTTTGCCTCTCATCCGAACAGGCTTCATCAGTTCATGCTCAGAGGGAGCATAAACTGAGGCGAAACATCTTCCAAGACAAACTGACCAGTCCAGTTGTGATCGACTAAATGTTCTTGAACAATAGTGTTCTTAAAATAATGTTAAATGCTGTTTGGTAGGATTTGAATACATTCGATTTCATGTAAAACAAATACTAACAAATATAAAAATAACCAAATAGACAAACTTTTTTGCTTTCAACATGGACTGCTAATTTTGTGAGATGAAATCTCAATCAAAGAGATGTTGTTTTAACCAATGTTATTTAAGTAATTTATTTTTCAAGTAGCATTTATCAATTAAATCAGTCTGGTATTTAAATAGTAGGAAACAAGGGGCTTTTTGGCTTTTGGCTGTATTAAGTGCTGTCAACAGTTTTTCCAACAGGAGTAACTCAATTGACTTCTTGTGTTTTGTCATTACAGAACTGATTTTTTACAATTTTGGCATAATCAGTTATAAATAGACAATGTTCCTGTTCATTTTATTCTATTCTTACCTTTGATCCTTCTGAACCCCCTCTACTACTCATGCACACACACACACACACTCACACACACACACACACACACACACACACACACACGCACGCACGCACGCACGCACGCACGCACGCACGCACGCACGCACGCACGCACGCACACACACACACACACATTGCTGCTGCAGTCTATTATTTATCCTTAATTGCCTTTTTCCATAATGAGTAAGACACTACATTTTCTGATGCATGAAGGAACTCATGCAATCATTTCCTCCCCCACTAGCATATGATTGATATTTAATCTTATCATTGCTCGACTTTGGACAAAATGTATGACCAACTAGGGGGGACCTTATAGTATATATTCATGTATTAGCAAAAATGTTATATGTGACCCGTGCTGGCAAAATGAGTCGGAATATGCACAGGCTAATTTTGACCTACAGGCAAATAAGTGAAAAAAATGTATTTTGGTTGAAATTGAGATTTTCACAAATATGAGTCCATAAAGCCACAATCTAGCGATCCCAATCATCGAAATAGCAAGAAAACATCTTAAATCACCTTTATTTGAAGGTTTTGTACGAGGTATGTCTTCAGAAATTAGTCCTTTGTGTTAAAATTCCTTGAGAAAATCAAGTGTTTTCAACGCTCACTCGTGGCAATAAGGGGGAATCCCCCTAGCCATATTTGGTATCATTGTGACGCCAAGTTTACGTACTTTCTAAAAATGAGCATGGAATTCCCGATGACGCCATTCTGAACCAATATAATTCGAGTTTTTAAACCTGTCCCGACGTAAACAAATCCGGCTTGTTGCTAACCGGTCGCTGTGAGGCGTACCCTCATTGGTTGAATCACCCCGCGCGGTGCATTGTGGTATCATGGCAGCGCCCTGATAAAAAAAACAACACACAGTAATTTGAGCGGAATATTTGGTGAAAAAAGGTGATTTTCGAACATTTAATTATTATTTTTGTGGATAAGTTAGACTGTTTTACATTCCGTAATGGATTTAGAAGGTGGAGAGGGTACACAGGCGGTTGCAAGTGCGCTAAATTCACTGCAGTCGGCGAATCTTCTTAGTGCTGCTGGTCAGGAATATTACGGACGGCTGACCAGCTGACAAACTGACCAGTGAACAAAAAAACTGTGACATAACAGTGTTGACATTTTTGTACATAACCGTTTTCAATAGAGTTGAATATATATTTTTCCTTTAGACATGGGATTTGACTTTAATTGTACCAATTTTGGTGTTGCTACAAGGACTTTTAAGGTATGGTTGCTATGGAGTTTTGTTTTGGAACATTCTGTTCTGGAACAGTAAACTTTAAGCTGGTTTTTCTCAAAACGGACCCTCAAACTTGGTCGACTTCAATCGGATGTAACTCGGTCATTTTCTGTCCGATTCCAACAAACCATATATCATTTTGAAGGTCTTTAGATGGAGAATGTGTAAATAATAATAACTCAGTTTTAAAAATTTCCTCATTGTGACTCATTTTGCCAGCACAGGTCACATATGTTTATTGATAAAACAGTGGTTGGCTTCATTATGTATTTATATATTGTAAAGTTTTTTTTATTGAAAGTTTGATTTTTAAATATCAAAAGGGCAAAACATATTTTACTTTTTTGAGATGTTGAATAAGGCAGGAGGCCTACGATTCAGTATGCTCATATATGAGCATTAATGTTATGTTCTGCATTGGACATTTATTTGAAATTAAGTGAAATATAATTTTAACGCCTAAACATAACCAGTCAATGACATGTAAGGATTCTTCAGAACTGAGCATTGTCACACCTATTGTTCAAAGCTAAATGCTCTCTTTCTATCTGTGTGGTACTAATTGTTTTACAGCTTTCTTTATTCCTTTTCTAACATATCTAATATTTTTATCAAACATACGAAGCACCACTCTCTCTGTTTCACCACTTCAATTTCAGTTAACTAGCTTCTAATCTAGCAAAGTTAAGCTAGTCCCGGTCCAAAGCCGCTGCGCTCCATCATCGAGTGGTCTGCTGCTTCCTCGCTTCCCTGCTCCCTGTAAGTTTATTGTAGATCATAAATCATGCCTCTCACCTGGAAAGTAAATGGCTGAGAATTTTTAATCTGACAAGTTTTGAAATTTTGACCATCATATAGGACCTGGAACTGGCAACAACGATACGAAAAGCGCCTGTTTTCCCCCGCCCCTCCACCCCGTTTCTTTGCGAGGATTATGAGACATCTTTAATCTAAATGAGTATATATGAACATCCTAGCTGTCGGTATCCTAATGACAGCAGACCTTATACAGTAAGTGATGTTTTATTATGTCTGTTGGCTCTGATAAAGTGTGTGAGCAGAAATCAGTGATGAAGAAAACATTTGAAGCAAATAGTTTTTTAAATCAATGCGCCGCATATGCTTAAAATGATCAAAATATGTAAATATGTTATTATATATGTGCTTGTTACTAAATGACATATATACTTATATCATGTATATAAAACCGTAATGGAGGTATTTTTTTAGAGGCTCGATGGGCAGAATTGAACGTCTCCCATAGGCTCCATTGTACGTGGACTTTTGATCTAATGTATTTAATATTTAGAATGCATTTAAAAAATCCATCTGTCGTCATGTCTTTCATAATCATTGTGAACCATAGGTAAAATTCCCCAAAAAGTGTAATTCCCCTTGAAATATAAAGTAAAACCTCTGTTTTGTTTTGAATAAATACTTAGGCCTACTACGCTAAAAAAGTATATAAACATTTTGAGAAAACTACTGCACTAAATATATATATACTGTATATATATATATATATATATATATATATATATAGATATATATATATATATATATATATATATATATATATATATATATCTATATATATATATATATATATATATATATATCTATATATATATATATATATATATATATATATATATATATATATATATATATATATATAATATATATATATATATATATATAGATATATATATATATATATATATATATATATATATATATATATATATATATATATATATATATATAGATATATATAGATATATATATATATGTATATATATATATGATATAAACTCAGCCACATGAGCCCAAGGGGGTACTGAATTTCTCAAAACATGAAGGCCATGGCCACTTTGAAGAGCATAACATAAAGTATAGGCCAAAAACTGGAGAGTTCTGAGTGTAGTGCCACCTCAAAATTACATCTTGGGACACATCAAAATGGATCTTTTCTATTTTCTAGCTCAATTATCTTTTCTGGATGTTATTGCTTTCCCTGTCTCATTTTTCATTGGAAATGTGTTTCACAGAGCCGAGCGTTTCCCCTCAGCTTTAATGGACTTGAGCAGCAAGTGGAATGTATTATTGTGGAAGTCAGTAATCGGTTGTTTGTTTTGTAAATAATGGTTCTAGGCAAAAAAAACAAAAAAACCTCCATGACTTTTTAAAAGAGGAGAACATCTGAAAACTAATTAAAATGTATTCTGGTCTTCCAAAACTTTTTAAGAAATTGTTTCCCAAATACCAATCAAACAATTAGCCAAAGGCTCAAAATGATGTAGTTCCAGGGTGAAGACAGCTTGAGGGTTAAGTTATTCGATGCTTCTACTAAAAAAGTTAAAATAAACATTCAGATATGATGTCAATGTGTTGATGATTTTTACCTGTAAATGAGGACTTCATCTTCAGAGCAATTGTACTGCAGCTGATACATTTTGACCTTTGGAGTTGATTTGCTAACAGTCCATTTTATCAGGGCAGAGACAGCGGACACTTCTGAGACAGATACCGCATTGTCAGGCAGAATTTTAGGCTCCCCCTTACTGATCTTGGTAGAGCTTGTTATGTCTGAAAGCCCAGACTTGGACTGTGTGGTACGGTTTGTACCATTCGTCAGGTGAGGGAGCTGAATGATTGACAGCTCTATTGAGGCTGTCGATTCCCCAGCAGCATTTGCAGCTATGCAAGTAAAGGTTCCATAATCCTTGGGTGTTGTGATTGTAATATCCAGCGTGCCGTTTTCATATATAGTCGCCCGGGAGGAATTGCTGATCAGGCGGTCATCTGGTGCAACCCAGTGGACGGTTGGCATTGGATCACCTACGGCTTTGCAGCGTAAACTCGCTGTTTGACCTTCTAGCACGAGCAACTTGTGTGTATGTTGCGTGATGAGAGGAGGCTCGCAAACAAATTCCTCCTCACGGACTGACCAAAAGTAGCGGCCCTTCAAACTTGTAGGAGAAGCACATGTTTCCATGTCATCTTCTCGTTCCAGCCTCCTAAGCCAAAGTACTTCACAGTTGCAGTGCAATGGATTTCCACCAAAGCTTAGAGACAATGGAGGTACGTACGGAGTGGTCATCCCAATGCTGCTTTGGGAACGGCCAAAGATAGGGTCCGGTGGGAGCTTCTGCAGACGGTTGGACGTAAGGTCCAATCGAGCCAGTTTTTCTAGATCTGTGAAAGTTCCCTCATCGATGAATGAGATAAGATTATGGTCCAGACTCATTTGATGGAGGTTTACCATCTTGCGGATGGATTCCCAAGGCACACTGCGAAGGTTGTTGTATGACAAATCCAGATCTTCCAGGGTCAGCATCAGGTCATCAAAGGAGACTTTGGAGATGCGATTCAGTTGATTGTTGTTGAGGATCAGGTGCTGTAGGTTGACCAAACCCCTCAGGTCATCCGGTCCCAGATCGGTCAATCGATTACTGTCCAGATGAAGGGATCTCAGGGTCTCCAGGTCAATGAAGGAGAAGGCCTGGATGGTGCCGATGGTGTTGCGGGACAAGGTGAGGTCCACCAGACCCGTCATGTTGGCAAAGTCCTGAGTGGTGATCTTGAGGATAAAGTTACCACCCAGTCGGAGCTCCACGGTGTGACGATCTATGTCCGGCGGGACGAAGAGTAGACCTTTGGAGGGGCAAAGAGTCCCCAAAGACTCTGAGAGGTTCTGGCAGACACAGTATTTGGGACATGCACGGACCATTGTAAACGTGATTCCCAGAAGCAGGAGACTGACGACCACTTTGTCCATGTTAGTTCATACAAAGGGGACCTGCAAAAATGAGAAAAACAAAGGAATGAATAAGTATTTCTGATTCTGCTTAGTTTAATTCAGGGCTATTCAAGTAAATTGCTCTGCGAGCCACATTTCCAGAAAGCTAAGATTATACTTCTGCCTTCACTATTATTCATATTTTGTATATTCCTGAGAACCGGCATTCTTTGTAGTGGACATTGTTTTAGGTTTATTTATTATGTCAGAGTTACAAATTCTGGAAAAAAATAGCCCTGTTTCGTGAAAAACAAGTGTCCACAACAGAGGACGCAGACTCTCAGGAAGGTAAAATGTCAATGCAAGGATCTGCCATTACGAAAAAGTTTTACTTCACCAAATGGCTAGTCGTGAATTAAAACACAAGCGATATGTTTCCTATATCAAAGATAATCTATGTTAGTGCTCTAATGTTTTTTGGAGTCGCTGTAAAAATGTTAGTCAGTAAGATGTCATTCCCGGACTGGATCTGGCCCTTGGTATGCCAGTTGATTAGCCCTGGTTTAGTTCTTATAAATAAAAAGACACATATAAACACAAGGCAACAGTACAATCAAGCAGCTTCACACGATGGGTTGTGTGTAGAAACACTAGTTAATCTACCAAGCTGTTTTAGACCCTGTCGACAAACATGTTGCTGTTTTGATGAGCTGGTGCTGTTATCACCGTTGAGTTGTTTTCTAATTAATAAGCTCTAGTCAAAGATTTGCATGCACTGTTGACATTTGCATTGCAAAGGAGGTGTGGTAATCACACAAGGATAGTCTACTCTCAGAAGCTACTTTCAATAATGCATACGACTAGTGGAGGAATATGTAAGCACTGTTGAAGATTCACAGGCAATATGTTTTTGTAATACCCGGTGAAGCTTTTAGTAATGACTTGGTATCTAAGTATATGTATTTACAGTGCTCTTAGTGACACGGAAGGTACATGTCATATGCTATGCTTCTTCTTACAATACATTTCAATCCTCTCCTCGTTCAGACTCTTTAATAAGTCACAATTAAGCATCTGAGATCATGAAGTGCTGCTGAATATTGATTACGTATAACAGTGAAACAAATTGAATTACGTGGCAGGAAACGATTAAATGACAAAATTTAACAAAAAATAAAATGAATTTTGCATATTCATAAAATGAAAATAACTAACACATATTTAATGACACAGCAATATTATGGAGAGTCATAATCATAACAATTAAATACAAACTATATACCACACATACATAATACAATGCATAATTTACATAGATGAGGGAGTATAACTTTATTTTAAATGTTTGTCCCTGCAGCATCTTTCTGTCGGCCACCAAGTTTCTAATCTGGCTATTTTAAACACAATAATGTGACCAGTAGGACTGAAAACATAGAGATGTATATGAAAAAACACAAACACAAAACGGCATATTTACTGCAAATTGGATCCTTTGTTGATTTCAAGCATCATCAACATCCGACCCTGACGCCGCAATGTCGAGATAATCATCATAAGGGCTTTCAGCTCCTGAACTGAGACCGTTTTTGTCTGGGCTCATTTCAGTAGATATTAAAATTGCTGACATAAAATCAACACAAATGTAATTACGTTATCTAAAATAATAAAATATGGCGATTCAGAAAAAGCTGGCATTTGCGTTAGGCATGTAACAACAAAAGGAGGCGAAGAAAGCAAAGCTGATTCTGGTAGAGCTGACCTTTCAGGGAATGGTGTTGTTTTTTCTCACAGGGGAACAGGAACCATGTATGAGGTTTGATGCTCACATCCATTTACTAGTGGCCTTTTCCGAGGCTCAAGCGCCATCTTCTAAAACACCAACATACACATGCCGCCTTACCGTGCAATAGGAGCGAGATATTTAGAACTATTTTCATCTTGCTTCAACGTATTGGATAGGTCAGCTATTCTTAAACTGTGGTGCGCATACAACTAGTTGTACATAGGCTCTATCTAGTAGTACGCCAAAAAATCACTTAATTAAATAATTAAACACAGAGTTCCTGTTCAAATTATTTGCAATGTTACAGTGGCCAAACATATTAAATATACTTGTTGAATAAAACCGCTGCATGGTTTTAATGAATATTAGGCCTACTACGCTAATGTATTTTAATGTTGGTTATTATGGTGGTACTTGGTGAAAACAGTTTGAGAACCACTAAGATACATTAGGTTTTCTGACAAGAAGAAAAAAAACGCCCTTAAGAAATATCAAAAATACTGCAGGGTATGTCGGAATTGCTGCAAATGCTGAATACCAGATGTTGGTAGTAACTCGCTACATTTACTCCGATATATTTACTTAAGTAACTTTTTGAAAAAATTGTACTTGTCAGAGTAGTTTTAATGTAACATACTTTTTACTTTTACTTGAGTATTTTTGTGATTAAGAAACGCTACTTTTACTCCGTTACATTGACTTTCATTCCGATCGTTACATTTATTTGTATCATAATTATTTCATTATCTATTGATTAAGGCTGACAAAAACAAATTCATTTTGTCACAGAGCGTTCTTCCGGCAGGCACTGTCACATGACTCTGTTTGGCCAATCCAACGTAGCTTTAGTGATGTTTGACTCACAGCGGTGATCCAATCAGAACTACAACTACTTAGACATGATGTTTGGATTTTTTACCAGGAAACCAGACTTATTATATTGTAGGAATGTAACGATAAACGGTAATAATGACGACGGGGGTAAAACTCCCGATGGTTAGTATTACCCTTTAAAATTAAAATTAACTAAGAAACTGAGATTGATAACTGCACTTTGATAAACTCATGGCAGACTGACTTGTGCCAGCTTGCTAACTTAAATGCTAAAATGAAAACAAGAGACATACGTCTTTCCCTGTTAAAAACAACATACCCCAATCTAAACTTCTATAAACAAATTACTGTCTGAGCCATTAAGTTTATTAGCTGTGCACATTGAACCTACAAGCTGTGCTCTCTGAAAACGAAATTATGATGATCAATCTTTCCTCAGAGGAAAAGACACAAGGTGTTTTCATGGTGTGTTCAAGTACCGACAGACACAAGTACCACCAGAAGTAATACAGAATTAGAATACGTTTAATTTTTACGCACTTTTCATTTAAATTAATCTTTAAGTGATACAGTACAAACCAATATTTACAGTGCATCAGTAACCGTTATCATCTATTATTAAAACCGATACCACACAAGAATACAACACTTCAGTGAGGCATAAGAAAGTCAAGACATGTACAAAAATGACTTTTCTACCAGTGTGTATATTCATTTTAGTTATGTTTAAAAAGCTTTTTGAGCACATTCCACAATACTGTGATAATAATGATAACCGTGATAATTTTGGTCACAATCACCGTGATACGAAATTCTTATATTGTTACATCGCTATTGTATTGGCACTAGAGATGCGCGGTTTGCGGACACAACCGCGGATAATCCGCGGGTCGGGCGGATGCATGACGAAAAAAATTGATTTTAAATAGATTCGGGCGGGGTGGCGGTTGAACCAATTCAGAAAAAAAAAAATACATAGTTAAATGTTGTTACCCACATACGAAAAACGAGCAGCGCTCTTTCAAACAGGCAATTATTCATCAGGCACTGCTGCAGCTGTCACGCCAAATTTCTTCTCCCCTACAAAAGCCTTCCCCCCATTTACTTCCGGGGCTGCGTCCAATAAAGTCACAAAGTTGCCGGGGGTCCTTAACCCGCACGCGACTGTCCTGTTTCGCGCTTGTACAAAAAAAAACAATAATCGATTTCTTCAGATTCCAGCAGCTGTCAAAGACGAAGTATCCCTCCAGCGACGGGCAGTCAAAGCCGAAGTGCTATCGATCGCTGTCAATGACGTAAGAGGAAACATGACCACGGAAGTAAATGGGGGGACGGGGGGGGGGGGGGGGGGGGGGTTGTAGGGGGAAGAAATTTGGCGTGACACAGCACACCACAACACAACACAACAGCAGAAGAAGAAAAAAATAAAAATATGGCAACGCCGGCTGCAAACGTGGTACGCGACAAACTAAAAAAGGGAATACTAAAGACCAGTCAACACTTTCTTAATGGAAATGACAATAATATTATAATAATGATAAATAATATTATCACGCATTAATATCTCTTAGCCTCTAATGCGTGGCCAAGAGATATTAATGCATGGCACGCATTGAATGTCTCTGCTGCATTGGATCAGTCTCCTTTCTTTAACAGGAATGCCTTGCATCGTCTATATTAGATATATAACAACGGGTGGGTGGCGGGCGGTTGTGGTTTTGATAAAATGTTAGTTCGGGTGGATGACGACTTTTGTGATGCGGTTGCGGATGAAATAATTGCCTATCCGCGCATCTCTAATTGGCACACAAATCTTTTCAATATGTCTTCTACACCTGGCAGAAAGAGAAGACATATGGTGACATTTTACTTTTGCGATAGTACACAACAAGATATGTTGTAAATCCTGTGGCTCGATTTTCTCTGGCAAAAATACAACCGACTTGAAGAACCATATGCAGGCTAATCATTAGGACATCAGTAGAGAAGGAGCAAGTCTGCTTACTCAACTACTACTTTTGTAGTACACATAGGTAAGCTTGCCTGCCAATCTAGAATAAAACTAGTTTGTGTCTTTATGTGACCATTTTAGTCATATATTATTCAACACTTGAAAAAAATGCTTAATTTCAGCTAAAAACCCAACATACAATAAGGTTAGTGTGAAATGTACTTATTGAAATATTCATGGAGTGCAGGTCTTGTGTATTTAGTTTTTGAGATGCAATAATAATTAATAAAAGTGCTTTCAAGAAAACTTCAAAGATGTGTTGTCTGTTATACTTCATATTTAAGTCAACAACATGTACTCTAATTTGAGTCGACTAGAATGTTGAGGAATTTAGTCGACTAAAACCAAAATTAATTTGAATGACTAACATTAATTTTCGTCAGAAGACTATAACTAAAACTAAGTACAAAACTGCTGTCAGAATTAACACTGGCTGGTGGTATGATAAAATAGAAACCTACTTGTTTAATAAGTATCAGAAAGTTCCCAAAGAAGACACTTTAATTTTGTGTTATGACATTAGCACATCCCGGCTGTTTGAGACAACTGGTAAGCAGAAACCTCCTAAAACAGTTGACTAAAATAGCAATCTTTTTGTATGTCTCTGATGATCCTAAAACCCACAAGTGTCAATTAAACACATTAAAACATTACCAACAACACTAAATAGCAGTGGGAAGTTGTACTTTCTAGGGACGGCGTGGCGCGGTTGAGAGAGTGGCCGTGCCACCTGGTTCAATCCCCACCTACTACCAACCTAGTGTCTTGCTCCTTGAGCAAGACACTTCACCCTTGCTCCTGATGGGTCGTGGTTAGAGCCTTGCATGGCAGCTCCCGCCATCAGTGTGTGAATGGGTGAATGTGGAAATAGTGTCAAAGCGCTTCGAGTACCTTGAAGGTGGAAAAGCGCTATACAAGTATAACCCATTTACCATTTACTTATCTGTTAGATGCAGAACTTGAAAGTTACTTACACTAGCTTATTAGCATGTAGCATTCTCTTCTTTGGCTGTATTTACATTTCTACATAGCTAAACAAGCTGAAATGACCAATCACCCCTGAGTGCACGAGGGGCACATTGCATGTGACCATCAGTCACCTTAGAGATAAGATCATGAAAACTAGAACTCCACATGTAGCTATGAAAATAGAAGAAACTATTTAATTTGACAGATCAGACTAATTTAGTACATAGAAACGTACTGACTGTAAAAAGTGTCATGATGTCAGACAAGGCAGCACCAATCTTCAATGATTACTTTCAAACTAGTAAAAATAACAATTATATTATGTGCTGCCATCTGTGTCAGTAGAAATGTTCACACTTCAGCCTCCAAGAATTCAACTTCTAACTGGAGAAAACATGTTGCAACAAATTGTATATGAGTTTTATGTTTTACACACATGCATACATTAACTACAATTGTAGTCCAAGAACCATTAAAAAATATCTACAAAAAAATTCAAAAAGTTACTCACAAGTTACTCAATACTTATGTAGTTTTTTCGCGGAATACTTACTTTCTCCTATTCAAGTGATTATATTGATGACTAGTTTTTACTTTTACTTGAGTCATATTGTTCTAAAGTAATGGTACTCTTACTTGAGTACAATTTTTCAGTACTCTACCCACCTCTGCTGAATATTAACAAACATTTGCAAATGTGTTGTAGCACTTTAGCTCCGCAGCATAGTATATCAGCCCGGTCAGATGTGATTAATTAATATGACAGAGTTCTTTTGTTTTTTTGTTTTTTACAGCTCTGTGCAAAAAAAAAATAAAAATCACCATCAGAAGATGCTAAAAAAATATTTTTTTATTATTGTCAGAATATGCTAATTGTTGATCACGGAAGAACCTCTCTCGCCGTGGTCTTTATTGCAGCAATCACTCCCGCGGCAAGGTCGTTTCCGCGTAATTGTGCCAGTGTGCACGCACATTTCAAGTGTGCTGAATAGAGACGTGTAACAGAGGCTGTAGAACAGTTTTAGTCTTGATAAATCACATTGCGAGTGCTAAATGATTACATTTGTGTCTCCTCCTCCCAGTAGTTTAAGCGTTCTAATAATCAGCATATATTCTGCATATACATGAAGACAGACACGCTACATGGACTGCAATCTCTATTTTGCTCATTTAAGAGACGTAATCATCTGTATCTCATTTTGGTTCCGACGAGAGTGCTTAATCTCAAATGTGAACTTGGCCCAAGCAACTGTTTAAGGGCCTGCACTGTGGAGAAAACCTTGAAGATGAATGCTATGTTTGTCACATTTACTCCAAGCTACGAAAGAGTAGACAACAAACTATTATTCACAAACAGTCTCCTGCTTCTCCAGCAAGTTATGGTAACCCTAATTTCCTCTAGTGCAGGGCTGGGCAATTAATTTTTACCGGGGGCCGCATGAGCAACCCGAGCACTGCTGGAGGGCCACATCGACAATATTTCAATTACATTTTGCTCAATATTATTTGTGATGTATACCGTAAGATAAATAATAATAATAATAATTATTATTATTATTATTAATAATAATAATAATAATACTTTCATTTAACCTAACTTAACTTTATATCAAAAGCACTGCTTTGGAAATCATGTGTACCCCTTTCAGAGATCACATTTAGTTCCCCTTAAACATCCTCATGTTGCACAATGAAATGTAAGCATAGGATGAAGTGTGCATTCCTGTAACTTTCTCTAGTAACAGCATTCCATGATTAATATAAATAAATTAACATTAAAAATAAATGACAGTAAAATAAGCACACGTATGACTGTAGTGTAACTTTGTGTGGTGTTTGAGTTGTCTGACTTTTTGTGTGGCCATAAACGCACCAGTGGTTTAGTGGTATGCGTGTTGGTGACAGATGACAAGTTGGTTTTGGCCTGGTTTGTACGGCAGAAAATGACTAGTTTTTCGAGATAGAAGTGTTTCACTCATGTTTTTGGTGTGGTTATGGCCGAATATAAACAGTTTTGCTCAATAAATTGATCTATATAATTCCTGGCCTCGAAGCATCTCGATAGACGTTACAATAATTGAACGGTGTTCAATTGAACGGTGTTGACGAACACCGTTAGGGCCGCTTGTTGTCACTGTCACTCAAAGTTGCATTGCAAAATTACACAGAATAAATGTGTTTATTTTGTTTAGAATTCAGATGGGATTTGATTTGGTGTGCGGCATATATTTGCTGTGCGCAGAGGACGCTTGAGCAGTGCGCAATTGCGCAGGCGCGCACCTTAGAGGGAACGTTGCTTGGCAGTCCATGTCTTGTTGAAAACACGCCATTCGTCATCAACTTTTCTCTTTTTAGCGTCTCGGGTGTAAACCGTGCATCACTTGTCGCTGTGCACCTTCACTCACAGGTTACACACGCACATACGCCCATAAATAACACCTTTCAAACTAAAAGCAGCACAGTTGTATTGCGTGCACGACTTAGATGTTTTTTCAACTTTATTTTGTAATTTGTGATTGCAGCTGTTCACATTCACTCACAATCACGCACGCGCATACGTCCACACGGAAGTAATACAAATAACGCTTTTCAAAACAAAAGCAGCACCGTTGTATTGTACACTCGACATAGATACTTTTTAAAATGTATTTTGTAATTTATGATTGGCCTCAGGCGGGCCGGACAGGGACGAACAAAGGGCCGGATGTGGCCCGCGGGCCGCATAATGCCCGGGTCTGCTCTAGTGCCTGTGTACATTTCTTCAAGTAGTGCCATTATTCAGTCAACCATGTTCTTGAGAGGTAGTACAATTATGACCTATTTTTTAAAGCGCATTTTCAAAATGGCAGGTAGAGTGTATTCTACAAGCTGCAATACCATCTATTAAACATAATTTCAAGTGCACTATATATAGAGCCCATTGTCTTGTGCTGGGGGGATAAAAAACAGTATCTGTTCTTGGAGGGAGGCAGACATTTTGAGAGGAATGAGGCAACTGCATGCCTCCCTTAACCTTGTATATTTTTGCTCTAATCAATCACACAGTAACATGAAATTGAGAGCCGCTTGGTAAGTTTTTATTGAGCAGAATACTAACACACTGAGGAGAGAATTTGTTTTTTCCTTCTCTTGCCAACGTCTTTCATCTCTAGTTGGTGCTGCTCAGCTTTGATAACACGTCACAGACAACAGCCCGCTGACACTGTTGGTGCAATATGTACACTTTTCTGATGTCACTTTACTGCATATGTGGGTATTGAGTCAAAACGTCATGTCACTCAAAGAAGAACTAAATTGGGCCCCTAAGCAGGAATTTAATTTTGAAGCCCCCCCCCCCATCATTAAAAAAACATTTTCACTTTTTTGTTTATGTGAAACAATTGTATACTTTCTTAATCAAACTTGAATCTGATTTGATGCTTGTTTTGTACTACAACAATTTCATGGAAAATAAACAGTTTGATAATTTCATTTTAGTGCAAAATAACAAATTTAACTTAAATAAAACATATAGTTCGGTAATACTTTAGTATGGGGAACACATATTGACCATTAATTAGTTGCTTATCAACATGCAAATTAGTAACATATTGGCTCTTAATTAGTCATTATTAAGTACTTATTAATGCATTATTCTGCATGGCCTATTTATACAACCAGTAAGCCATTAACTAAGAGTCTTCCCTCAATAACCTCAGAATTATTGCTTATTAGTAACCCTAACTAGGGCTGGGCGATATGGCCTTTTTTTAATATCTCGATATTTTTAGGCCATATCGCGATACACGGTATATATCTCGATATTTTGCCTTAGCCTTGAATGAACACTTGATACATATAATCACAGCAATATGATTAGGCTGACCATACTCTGAAATCCCAAAAAGAGGACACATATATGCGTGCCAAGGCGGGCAGCACGCCAAGGCCGGGACTAGGTGAACATTTGCCAATGATACTCGAACTTGCTTTATAAATATATATTTTTTTTAAATAAAGCATTTTTTCTCCTCTGTTGACAGCAGTGTTGGCGCTAGGAATTTTCTAAATGGGGTCCCAGGGACCCCATCAAATCATAAAAATGGGGTCCCACAGTAAATTTTTGGGGTCCCACTTTTTTGTAAGCGTTTTGAAAACAAATGACAAATGTATGCATTATCCTGTTATATCTCACATTCTATATTGTGTTGTGGAAAAAGGTTGTCATAAACCAGGGGTGGGCAATTAATTTTTACCGGGGGCCGCATGAGCAACCCGAGCACTGCTGGAGGGCCACACCGACAATATTTCAATTAAATTTTGCTTAAATTATTTTTGAAATACCGTAAAATAAAAAATAATAATATTTTCATTTAACCTAACTTATCTTTATACAAAAGCAGATGGCTTTTGATGGTTTTATTTTTAACACTTTCTTACACAACACTTCCTGATGTATAATACCATGCAAAAATTTCAATTTCTGTCACTTTATCCTGCATCCTCTTTGTTGTGAACGTAGCACGCCTGTAAGGTGATTGGCGAAGAAGGAGGAAGCGTTGCTGTTGCGGAAATGAGGAGTGAGGATAGCTGTGCGTGTGGAAAGAACGAGATAAGTTGAGCTGTGTTAGTATAGCTTGCTCAATAAAAGTTTAAAAAGAGCGTCAGACTTGGTGTGCACTTTTTCTGGACTCTACAATTGATGTCAGAAGTGGGATGAAATGCCTCCCAGTTCGCCTCGCCATCAAACCTGGGAGTCTTCATTGAGGGCGGAATTCCCCCATGGCAAGCAGCGTGAGCTGCAGCTGTAGACACTGCCTCTCTCCTTCCTTTCTCTCTCTCTCTCTCTCTCTCTCTCTCTCTCTCTCTCTCTCTCTCTCCTCCCTCTCTCTCTCTCTCTCTCTCTCTCTGCGGCGAGCTCCTCACGTGGCACGTACCTCTCGATGACGTAGCAGGCTGCGCACACAATTAAGCAGTGCAGTATGCGCAAAGTTTTACTTCTGCCACCAATTGTAGCGTCCAGAAAAAGTGCACACCAAGTCTGACGCTCTTTTTAAACTTTTATTGAGCAAGCTATACTAACACAGCTCAACTTATCTCGTTCCTTCCACACGCACATATCCTCACTCCTCATTTACGCAACTCAAGAAGACAACAACTTCAGCAGGTCGTTACACTATATTCTTTAAACACAGCAACATGTGTACTACAAATTAAGCACAGGGCTTTACCTTTACTTGGCAGTCCATGTCTTGTTGAAAACACGCCATTCGTCATCACCTTTTCTTTTTTTAGTGTCCCGGGGATAACCGGGCGGACCGCCCATAAATAACACTTTTCAAACTAAAAGCAGCACAGTTGTATTGCACGCACGACATAGATGTTTTTTTAAATTTATTTTGTAATTTGTGATTGCCGCTGCGCGCACGAGCATACGTCCACACGGAAGTCATACAAATAACGCTTTTCAAAACAAAAGCAGCACCGTTGTATTGCACACTCGAGATAAATACTTTTTAAAATGTATTTTGTAATTTATGATTGGCCTCACGCGGGCCGGACAGGGACGTACAAAGGGCCGGATGCGGCCCGCAGGCCGCAGAATGCCCAGGTCTGTCATAAACGTTACTTCATTCATTAAAAAAGATTATACAAAAGAAAACAAATGTGTATACATATGTAAATGTATTCAGTTATAAACATTCATTCACTTTCTTTTTTCCTTCCAGGATCTAAACTTTACCGCTGCTGGTAGTTTTTGCTATGTTTTTATTTAATGAGTTGTAGGTGTATTTATTTCAGTATAAAAGTGTAAAAAGTGTTTTGCTTGGGTCATGAAATGATGATAATGGTGTGCCAGGGCATACATGCATTTTATATTTAACGCTTAAATCTCTGGAGTCTACATCAACTTCAGATCTATTCCTCATTTCAAAATGTTTTAGTTTTTTTTATGTTGTTTTGTTTGTTTGTTTGTTTTCCGCCCTTTTTTGTCAAAAAAACTATGTTTTTTATGGCAAACACCCAAAATATGCAAAATCTTCCACCAAAAATATTTTTGAAAGTGGAATATTTGATGTGAAGTAATCGGAACCTTTGATAGGTCAATAATGCATAATAACATTGATTTTGATTCAATATTATGTTTTGAGCAATGACCGTTTGAAAGAAAAAAAAACAGCTTTGTTTTATTAGTCAACATTGCAACTTTTTCTAAATTACATTTCACCTTTAAGCTTTTTTATTTCACTTTTGTTATGTTTTTGTTTATTTTAATAGTATTTTTAGAATGTGCCGTCGGCCTTTAAACATTAGCTGTGGGCCACAAATGGTAAAAAAAAAAAAAAAAAAAACACAAAAAGTGCGTTAACGCCAACACTGGTTGACATTATAACAAAACAAGTCACACTTATATTCTGTAACATTCACAGTTTTGGAAAAAAAGTGCAGAGGTAGAAATATTCAAAATAACCTCTTGTATATAATCTAAACATAAATAATGCCTCAAAACAAGTTAATTAAATTTAAACAAAAAACAGCAGACGAGCTCTCGCCCGGCACAGCTGTTTTGTGCTTTGTAGTGTCGGTATGGGCTTGTAGATCTTTAGCCCCTTTATTTGCCACAGATATACGTTGCTGCTTTGCACACAGTGCATTCTGCTTGCCATGTGTCACGGCCAGGACGAAAACACGAATACTTTTCCCGCAAATCATACGTGAAGTTGCATTTACGTTTCGGCATTTCTTTATTATGTGTTCTCATGTCTCTCTCCACTCACTAGCTCTCTCGCTCTGTGTCTCTGCCCCTCCCTCACGAATGTTGCTAGTGCGCACACCTCCAGTTTTTTTTTTTTTTTTAACCCCTTCTTAACTTAACCCTGGACGTACAAAGAAAATACACGCAACCCTAATTATAAATGCCGGACATTTGAAGCATTTAAGAAACCCCGCCCGGACACCCCCGCAAAAGAGGACATGTCCGGGGAAATGAGGACGTATTGTCAGCCTAAATATGATGATTCTATGTGTCTACATTAAAACATTGTTGTTCATACTGCATTAATATATGCTCATTTTAAACTTTCATGCAGAGAGGGAAATCACAACTAAGTCAATTTAGCAAAACTGTATTTATTAAACAGTTATCAAGCAGTGGCACAAACATTCATGTCATTTCCAAAACAGAAAGTGCAAGATGGTCAGAGACATTTTAAAACAAGCTATAAGTGCACTTTTGTACATGATGACACACAAGATATTTCAATAAGTGTCACATAAAAATGAGCTGCATATCAAATAGTATATGTCCTACGGTGTTGATGTGGAAATAGTTGCTTCGGCATTTAGTTGGTGTGGCACCGAACGGAGATGTTGACATGTAAAGACATATTCCCGCTTGAAGCCAAACCACCGTCAGACGATGGACCCCGTGCTGTTTTTCTTGGGAATTAATTATTCCTCCATTTGTTACCAGATTCGCACCTTCTTCCTCTCGTATTACCACTCAAACCACACCGTTAGCTGTTAGCATCACAGCTAACGTTACCATGTCGCTACCTGTCTGCTCCGTCGTAGCGTGTGACGTTGCTCACGTGACAGTATGTGACGTATGTAAGAAGGTGCGCTTGTTTTAGTCTCTGTGAGAAGGAGAGACAGGAAAGAGTGAGAAACGCATGCAGTTTAATGCACCGCAGCTAAAAGCAACTGCGTGAGAACTCCAAAATCACGATATAGTCATTTTCTATATTGCACAGAGACAAACCCGCGATATATCGAGTATATCGATATATTGCCCAGCCCTAACCCTAACCCTAACCCTTACCCTTATATGTTCCCCTAGTGTCCAAATAACTCTAAATTAAGTCTTTGTTACTTTAATAAGCAACTAATTAATGGTGAATATGTTCCCCATACTAAAGTGTTACCTATAGTTCAATATGTCCTTGGCATGTCTACAGATAAGATTAAATCCCAGTACATGAGATTATCAGTCCAGCACTAACATATTTTTTATTAATGACATAGCAGGGAGGGTCTAGGAATAGGTTTGAGTGAGAAAAAAAGTTACAACAAGCGCCCTATCATTCATTAATCGACATTTTACATGCACTTACTCACACGAAACGGGGGCCCCCTACCACAAATCACAAGGCAGTACAAAAAGTGGGTACGACGTCAATGTACTCAAACATTTTTGTTCAACATTTGATACATTTTGTGATAAAAACAATAAAGCAATGAAAACTGCTATAATTCACAAGATAAGACGGTTTCTTTAACAAGCCATGGTAAAGGTCAGGTATGTTTGTCTGCAACTGTTACTAATTAGTGTATAAATTGACTGATGGTCCCCTCACACTGATGTACATGTATCATTTCGCATCTAAAACATGATCAATTGATACAGCAAATTATCAGTTACAAATAGCTACTACCTAATTAACCTTTGTTTAATTAGATGGTCTATTTTTGTTGTTTTGCCTCAACTGTCATGTCTGCTTTTGCACTTTAACCATTGAAGCGTCAAAATCACCACATTTCCAACCAATAAATGTTTATAAATGGGTTTATGAGTCACTGTCAACAACAAAAACTTAGGAGAAAAGAGAATAAGACACATTTCCGTTTAATGGAAAAATAAAAAGTCCTAACATGTTTTTATAAATTACAGCCTCTGTGATATGAACCTAACTTGTATTCTGGAGCAAATGTACTAATGGAAGTGAGCAGAATCTATCATCTACTAAACAGAACAGGTTGAGTAATTGTCAGAGATACTGGGGACTGTGCCAGCAGCGTGCTTATGACAGGAATCTCACAGATGGACAAACAGACTGTGAGTGGAGTTTAATTTTCTGTGCAACTACTTTTATGATCTTGATTTCTTAACCGTTTGAGAGTTGTATTGGCGGGGGTACGTTGTAATTCACGCTGAAACTTCATATATACCATTTCTTTGGTCGGTAAAATCTCTTAACCAGTACAGACACCTTATTATTTAATGACTTACTGCTCTAATAGTGCCATGAACTGTTAATATCGCACATACATAATACATATAATACAACACTCATCAGCTTGTCAACTAGTATTTAAAACTGTAGTTAAAATTGGGGATGTCTCCATACAATACAATACCAATAAATATTGGCTAATACCCATATTCAAGATATCAGCACGAATCATAGTACACACTTTTATTATTTTGTTGTGTGGAATATTAAAAAAAGTTTGATCAAGTAAAATTACTCAGGAGAACAATGGTGGGTATGAAAAACACTATCCTTATAAACAGAGTTAAACTGCCTTTAATTTGAATTGGAGTGGTAATTTTGTGTTTTGGCAACAACTAGTGATAACAATAATTCATTAAAGGGGTCCTGTTATGCAAAACCGACCTTTCTTACCTGCTTTTGTGTATTTGGGATCCCGGTGAATTCTGAAATCAATCTATGGAGGCATGGCAGAGATATTAATAAAACATTCTCGCCTTCTCCCAAACTTGCTCTAAATGAGCCGTTTGGAATTTGAGACTTTAGTGACGTATTTTGCCTTATTTATCTTAGTGGATATCTCCATATATGGTAGAGGTTTATTCAAAGAGCTTTGTGCGAGTCTGCCATTTTATTCAGTCGTAGTCAATAGTTAATAAGTTATTTCCTTTTCTCAATCCTCTTGTTGTGGGGCGGACTGGCTCGTACATGCACATGAACACTACAACCCTGCACTGTTTTCTAATAAAAAGTAGTGTATAATTCTAATTTATATCTGTCAGTAGGCTCGATATAGAAGCGCTAAAAACTACAACATGGCTGACAGGGTGGAGAGTCAGTCGAAGGGGGCTTGGTCTGGAGGAGGATTTCCGCACGTAAGTTAGACCGCCCACAAAAAAGCGCATTCTGAAGAGACATTCAGAAAGCAGCTTATTTTTAACGTGGCATTTATTGTTTGTGTTGTACTTTATCTGCACTTAGTTAAAGTATGTTTGTACAACATGTTTGATTATTCTATTCTATCCTTCAAGTTAAGCTCATGGTACAGTAAGTTGAATAATGCACACACATTTGTTAGTGGATACTTTTCTATTACGCTTCTAGCCTAGGGACTTTGTGCCTGAAATATGTAACTTTAATTATTTGATATTTGTTTATATTGGCAAATGTGTTTTACACTGAAATATAGTTAAATTAGAGACATTTCTTATGTATGTCTAGCTTGTATGCTTAGCTGCTGGCTCCAGGTAGCCTATATTAGAGCCTACGATGTTTACTTTTTGTAAATAACTTCACTAAAATACAAGAAAAGACCAATGTTGTGTGCTTATTGGAGGGCATTTAGTTGTTATCGGATACTTGTTTTTTTGGCAAATATCGGACCGATATCCGATATCAATATCAGATCAGGACACCCCTAGTTATAGGTTATTGTACAAGTACATTTGGTACAAACCGTATTATAACAGCAGTAAAAAAAATGCTTCCGATAGCGTCTCATAAAGTTTGGATTCACTGCATGCTATAAAGAACATTTGTTCTGCTAGTAGCAGTGAAGACAAATGCAGATTGAAATCAACTTTGTCTTTCCACAAGAGGAACAAATGAGACGGCACAATGCATTTCATTTGACATTCAACACAGGTTTTCTACAGCTGCTACTTTTATTCACAATGTGTCATCAGGTGTGAAAGCCTGAATTGCATCTGGAGCACGCTGAAGTGATTTGATGAACCTACACACTTCGCTTTATGAGAAAATCTTAACATTTATTCGTATTGTGCAGACGTGTTAAATTTGATGTGACTTTTATACTCCACTACTACACTTGCAATTGTTTTGACCCATGATTATTGTACACGTTATGGTGGATACTGTTCAATCTTTTAGATTGGGTTTCTAGCAAGGCAAAATAGTATATTCATTTTTTTTGCCATTAAGCATATGTTCACTCCAAATGGAAAAAGAAGGTCTGATCGAAGACTGTGGATAAAACTCTACTACAATACTGTGATCTAAATGTATTTTCTGTATGATTCAAATCTTTTTCTTTTTTTAAAAACATTTTTTAAGGCAAAAATAACAACATTTGTCCACTTTCTGATCAAAAACAGGACACATACTTGAGATTGGCCGCCAATGAGCTTTCCGGCCTGCCTAGTGTGCAAGTGCTTAGTACACAGACAAATAGTGGGTAGAGACAAGGCAGTGGTGAGAATTTCCTGGTTGGTTGAGAGCCTGATTCACTAAGATGTAAAAACCTTGTGGCCGTGTTGCGTGTGATCTACTAAGACTGCATGTGCAATTAATAAGTGGTGCAGACCGCCTTACTTAAATGTACTATATTGGGCATCACCACAGAGACACTGTCATTTACTGCACAGTCATGTTATAAATAAATAAATGATAAATGGGTTATACTTGTATAGCGCTTTTCTACCTTTAAGGTACTCAAAGCTGCCATCCAAGGCGCTAACCAGCAGCCATCAGGAGCAAGGGTGAAGTGTCTTGCCCAAGGACACAACGGACATGACTAGGATGGTAGAAGGTGGGGATTGAACCCCAGTAACCAGCAACACTCCGATTGCTGACACGGCCACTCTACCAACTTCGCCACGCCGTATCATGCTCCTACCTGTGGAGTTTTTCTATGTTTTCAAACCAGCAGGAGACATGTATTACTTTGTATGAGCATTTTAGAAGCAGTCGTGCAGCGCATCTTCATTGACTCTACTTTTTTTCTTTCTTTACCTTTTTTTTTAACCGCTGAAAGTGCATGGGAGGAAGGCTGAACTACTGTGCTCAAGACACAGAAAAAGCATACTTCAAGAAGTTTTTATCGTATAGGCCAGTGTTTTTCAACCACTGTGCCGCGGCACACTAGTGTGCCGTGAAATACAGTCTGGTGTGCCATGGGAGATTATGTAATTTCACCTAATTGGGTTGAATATATTTTTTGCATACCAGTAATTATAATCCGCAAATAATGTGCCGTTGTTGAGTGTCTGTGCTGTCTAGAGCTCGGCAGAGTAACCGTGTAATACTCTTCCATATCAGTAGGTGGCAGCAGGTAGCTAATTGCTTTGTAGATGTCGGTAACATGGTTTGTCGTGATCACAATATGCGGGAGGCAGCGTGTAGGTCAAAAGGTATCTAACGCTTAATCCAAAAATAAACACAAGGCGAGTGCTGCTAAGAAAAGGCATTGAAGCTTAGGAATGGCTATGCAAAACGAAACTAAAACTGAACTTGCTGCAAATTAAACAAAAACAGAATGCTGGACGACAGCGAAGACTTACAGCGCGTGGAGCAGACGGCGTCCACAAAGTACATCCGTACATGCCATGACAATCAACAATGTCCCCACAAAGAAGGATAGCGTCCGCACAACTTAAATAGTCTTGATTGCCAAAACAAAGCGAGTGCGGGGAATAGCGTTCAAGGAAGGCATGAAACTGCTACAGGAAAATACCAACAAAACAGGAAAAGCCACCAAAATAGAAGCGCAAGACAAGAACTAAAACAGTACACACAGGAAAACGTCAAAAACCACAAAATAAGTCACAACGTGATGTGACAGGTTGTGACAGCACACCTACTTTGAGACAAGAGTTATAATGATGCATGGTTGGTTATGGTTTTGAATTCATATCCAACAATTGCAAAAATGACTTTTTATTGTCAATATTGGCTTCTGAGTTTTATTTCTGCTGGTTGAGTGCCTCGGGATTTTTTCAATGAATAAAATGTGGCTTAGCTCAGAAAAGGTTGAAAAACACTGGTATAGGCTATATATATTCTATGTGAAAACAACGAACGTCAGTAAGAAACTATTAACTGACACCAGGATGCATCAATTGAATGTCTTTTAATCAGCCCCTTAAGTCATCTAGCACCTATACAATTATAAAAGGATGTTGCTGAATTGACAATGTGTCTAATGTTTTTTTTATTTCTGACCGTCCAAATATGTTGAAATCCTCCACGTTGGAAGGAGGATCGTCCGTCGTCTATCTTTGCACTGCAAGCACGCCTGTTTCACTGCTGTGTGTGTGTGTCAGTTTGCATTCCTTTTCAGGCAAGCTCAATAAAATGCAAAATAATGATAACGGTAATGAGTGTTGATAAATCACATTGCACGTGCTGTATGATATATTTGCCTTTTCTCCTCCCAGTATTGTGACCGTTTTGATGAGCTGCATATATGTTGCATATCACTGAAGACAGAGACGCAAAATATATTGCATGCCTTATTCTGCTCACTTAAGATACGCACTCAGCTTTGCACATGTTTAGTAGATCAGCTTTGCGTGTGCTATCAAGTTTTCCTTGTGATTTAGTACATGCAAACTTAGTAAATTAGGCCCTTAGTGCGCAAGCAAGCCAAAGAGTATCTTGAGTGCCCTGAGCAATCAGCTCTCATAAAGCTGAGAAACATTGAACGGGTGGGGGCACATGAGTGAGCAGGTGCTTGTTTCCACAATCTTTCTCCATATATTAAAAAAAAAAAAAGTATATATCCACACAAACAGTACCACTCTGAGCTAGTACGCGTCAAGTCAAATGCAAAAAATATATAGTCATACTCTGCTGAATGAAAGAATGAATGAATGAATGATGTGGTTACAAATATTGAAAATCGTATCCAAGCTCAAATACTTCTCCAAATTGGACTTTCAGACAAGCCAGAAGGTGATGATACTTTCAGAACCAAGTAACCCGGAGATGGGTAGGCACCTGTACTTCAGATGCAAATTAAAGGTAAGACCCCAAATACTTTTTCCTGATATAAATGAAAATACATATGACTAAAAAAGTTTTGATAAAAACATTACGACATTGTTTTACTTGTTCTTATCCTCTTGTTGAGCAGCCTGTATTAACAGTGAATAGGGTGTATGGATTTAAAATAAAACTCCAAAGGCATCAATGCCTCTCCTGGCGTAAAGGCCATCACACATCACTGTATATTACCAATATTTATTACCTCCCATTATAAAATATTCACACTTTATTTTACTGCTCATACACAGAATTGCTATGGAAATAGAATGTCTGCAGCCCAAGTTAAGCCAACTCACACACAATCATTCTTAAAGGAAACTACTTATGCTTTGTAGATTTGTGATGAAGATGAAAACTGAAAGGGGGAGTTGGTAATCAGCACGATTGATCCAGTTGATTAAACTCAGGTCTACTGGGTTGAAAAATCCATACATTGACCGCGACACCTCTGGTATTGTAGCAAAACCTTGTACACACCACAGTGACATAACACTCCATCACATCAGTCCGGAGCAAGTTCTCTATTCCAATCATCGAAGTGCCTCAAACATGTCTGGGGTATGTCACCCTGTATATGATACCTGTACCAATGCTGCCCTTCACACCTCTGACATCATTTGTCATCGAAGTACACTCAACCTGTGTATTGGGTTAAAAAAAACTGTTCATTGACTATAGACTGTAGAGTTGCCAAAACGTGTATAACCATGATGATATCATCGACATATATCAACAGGAAATGCAGAGTCAACAATTAAACCTGAACTTCCCTTCATCATAGATCCTTCATGGCCACATGGTCAGTCTGTTGGGTTCGGACTGCTTTCTGGCTAGTAGGATATCAAATACAGCTTTTGCTCAATAAAAAACAACTTACAGTAATTTATGTACTTAATTATGTTTTTATTGGACTAGTATTTATTTTAAATTCTGTCCGTTCTTTTGAAACAACAATACCATAAAATGATGAGCTGTTCATATTTTTAAAATGCCAAAGAGGGCATTAAAGTGGAACTGCACTTTTTTGGGGAATTTTGCCTATCGTTCAGAATCATTATGAGAGACAAGAAGACAGGCAGCTAGCAATGCAACTAATTGGGAGCAATCAATTCTACCTCTGAATCACTTTAAAAATGGATTCAAAAACCATCAACAATAATTCCTTTACATTCCGTAATCTGTATAATAACCAAACTGTAGCGACATTGTTATTGTAAGAGCGAACACTGAAGAACTATTTTTCTCTCGTAGTAACACATCGGCATGCTTTGGTATTAGCCGTAAAAGCTAACTATGGCACGAGATAAGCTAGCTTCTACGTCAACATGAAAAGCATTTGAGTTTGTAATGCTGAAATAAGCAGGGGCGTCCATGAAAAAGACGGCGCTTAGATGGCAGCATATGTTGTTCCAAAACCTGTATGTACCTTTCAGCATTAATGGTGCCTTCACAGATGTGTAAGTTACCCATGCTTTGGGCACTAATTACTCCCCCATACCATCACAGATGCTGGCTTTTGAACTTTGCGTCGATAACAGTCTGGATGGTTCGCTTCCCCTACAGTCCGGATGACACGATGTCGAATATTTCCAAAAAAAATTTGAAATGTGGACTCGTCAGACCACAGAACACTTTTCCACTTTACATCAATCAATCAATCAATCGATGTTTATTTATATAGCCCTAAATCACAAGTGTCTCAAAGGGCTGTACAAGCCACAACGACATCCTCGGTACAGAGCCCACATACGGGCAAGGAAAACTCACCCCAGTGGGACGTCAATGTGAATGACTATGAGAAACCTTGGAGAGGACCGCATATGTGGGTAACCCCCCCCTCTAGGGGAGACCGAAAGCAATGGATGTCGAGTGGGTCTGACATAATATTGTGAAAGTCCAACACATCAGCGAAAGTCCAGTCCATAGTGGGGCCAGCAGGTACCATCCCGAGCGGAGACGGGTCAGCAGCGTAGAGATGTCCCCATCCGATGGACAGGCTAGCGATCCACCCCGTCCATCTTAGATGATCTCGGGCCCAGAGAAGCCGGTGGAGTTTCTGGATGTTGTTGATAAATGGCTTTTGCTTTGCATAGTAGAGCTTTAACTTGCACTTACAGATGTAGCGACAAACTGTATTTAGTGACAGTGGTTTTCTGAAGTGTTCCTGAGCCCATGTGGTGATATCCTTTAGAGATTGATGTCGGTTTTTGATACAGTGCCATCTGAGGGATCGAAGGTCACGGTCATTCAATGGTGGTTTCCGGCCGTGCCGCTTACGTGGAGTGATTTCTCCAAAATCTCTGAACCTTTTGATGATATTATGGACCGTAGATGTCGAAATCCCTAAATTTCTTGCAATTGCACTTTGAGAAACGTTGTTCTTAAACTGTTTGACTATTTGCTCACGCAGTAGTGGACAAAGGGGTGTACCTTGCCCCATCCTTTTTTGTGAAAGACTGAGCATTTTTTGGGAAGCTGTTTTTATACCCAATCATGGCACCCACCTGTTCCCAATTAGCCTGCACACCTGTGGGATGTTCCAAGTGTTTGATGAGCATTCCTCAACTTTATCAGTATTTATTGCCACCTTTCCCAACTTCTTTGTCACGTGTTGCTGGCATCAAATTCTAAAGTTAATGATTATTTGCCAAAAAAAAAAAGTTTTTCAGTTTGAACATCAAATATGTTGTCTTTGTAGCATATTCAACTGAATATGGGTTTAAAATTATTTGCAAATCATTGTATTCCGTTTATATTTACATCTAACACAATTTCCCAACTCATATGGAAACGTACACAAATGGTTAATTAATTATTCATATGCTCCTAAAAAACATAAAATAGGCTCGGAAATAGGCATACGTGCACAATTTATGTGGTTTGTGTAGCAATTAAGTAATAACTGTAAGCTTTTGTGTAGGTTTGGATTTCACTGGATACTGTATCCATGTCATAAAAGTGATACTGTAGTCAGACAGTCTGGCATTATTCCTCTTCCACTATTTGCAAAACCACAATCAATTGGTGGTTCATGATGCCTTCCCTGCCCACGTGGAGCCAGACATAGAGATGATTACAGCCATTATTAAGTCTTACTTCCCCCTGTGTCCTATTTCAAATGAATTGCACAATGGGAAATTATTTTATTCTCCATAGCCTAACTTCAAACTCCCAGGTCAAGCATTAATTTAAGACAGTAAGAGTAACTTGGGTGGTATTTCCATCAAGAAGAGATATTATGTTACATAAGCAGGCCCGTGAGTCAGTTAAATACATTCTGTAGATGTTTGTAGTATTTGTCTACTGAGATAAGCGTTTAATTATGAGGTTATAAGAAAAACTGTTTAGGTGTAGCAAACAAATGCCTGTGGTTCTCTTCATGGTTTGTATGCAACATTTTACCCCATGAAGTACATCTGTGCTTCCTTAAAGGCCTACTGAAATGAAATGTTCTTATTTAAACGGGGATAGCGGATCCATTCTATGTGTCATACTTGATCATTTTGCGATATTGCCATATTTTTGCAGAAAGGATTTAGTAGAGAACATCGACGATAAAGTTTTGGTCGCTGATAAAAAAGCCTTGCCTGTACCGGAAGTAGCGTGACGTCACAGGTTGAAGGGCTCCTCACATTTGCACATTGTTTACACCAGCAGCGAGAGCGATTCGGACCGAGAAAGCGACGATTACCCCATTAATTTGAGCCAGGATGAAAGATTCGTGGATGAGGTACGTGAGAGTGAAGGATTAGAGTGCAGTGCAGGACGTATCTTTTTTCGCTCTGACCGTAACTTAGGTACAAGGGCTCATTGGATTCCACACTCTCTCCTTTTTCTATTGTGGATCACGGATTTGTATTTTAAACCACCCCGGATACTATATCCTCTTGAAAATGAGAGTCGAGAACGCGAAATGGACATTCACAGTGACTTTTATCTCCACGACAATACATCGGCGAAGCACTTTAGCTACGGAGCTAACGTGATAGCATCGTGCTTAACTGCATATAGAAACAGACGAAATAAGCCCCTGACTGGAAGGATAGACAGAAGATCAACAATACTACTATTACTATTAAACCCTGGACCTGTAACCACACGGTTAATGCTGTACCGCTTGGCGAAACCTAGCAATGCTGTTGCTAACGACGCCATTGAAGCTAACTTAGCTACGAGACCTCGACAGAGCTATGCTAAAAACATTAGCTCTCCACCTACGCCAGCTCTCATCTGCTCATCACGACCCGTGCTCACCTGCGTTCCAGCGATCGACGGCGCGACGAAAGACTTCACCCGATCATCGATGCGGTCGGCGGCCCGCAGACGGAGGAAGTCAAGGTGAGGACAGCGGCGCGGCGGCGGGCGTTGTAGCTTTCGACGACACCCCGGCCGCCATCAGAGTCGGCAAGAAACATATATTTCCCCAAAGTTACGTACGTGACATACACATAGCGCCACACACATACGGGCAAGCGATCAAATGTTTGGAAGCCAAAGCTGTACTCACGGTAGCGCGTCTGCTATCCAACTCAAAGTCCTCCTGGTTGTGTTGCTGTAGCCAGCCGCTAATACACCGATCCCACCTACAGCTTTCTTCTTTGCAGTCTCCATTGTTAATTGAACAAATTGCAAAAGATTCACCAACACAGATGTCCAGAATACTGTGGAATTTAGCGATGAAAACAGACGATTTAAGCTGGCGACCGTGCTATTCCAAAATGTCTCCTTCAACCCTTGACGTCACGCACAAACGTCATCATACCTAGACGTTTTCAACCGGAAGTTTCCCGGGAAATTTAAAATTGCACTTTATAAGTTAACCCGGCCGTATTGGCATGTGTTGTAATGTTAAGATTTCATCATTGATATATAAACTATCAGACTGCGTGGTCGGTAGTAGTGGGTTTCAGTAGGCTTTTAAAGGGCCCCTCTCATTTTGACAACATTGACACTTATTTCATAGTTCTGGATGTAAAAATTATGTATCTAGGTGAAATCCCCACTGAAAATAGTGATATCAGGCCTGTTTTCCAACAAGTTTTAGTACATTTTGGAACGCTCACATTTTGCTCCAAAATGTTGACGGCCTGCATCAGCCTGCTTACGTCAGCTACAGAAGACTGGAGGCAATTTCATATTGTGTAGTATTGGTAGCATCTTCATCCAGAATAACGATATGTTTGCGCATTATTTGAAGGACTTTTCAAATATGGCTGCCAGATGCATTGTTGCAGGTTGTAGCAATATGATTAAAGAAAGGGGAAGCATGATCACATTTCCAAATGATGGGAATATGAGGAAAGTATGGACCACTCCTCCTCCTCCTTGTGCAAAATGGGACAGACTTGTCATGGTCCGGGCGCTCGTCAGGGCGCATTCATCTGTGCGCTGCACCGAGCGCAGCTCAGAGAGCGCGCAAAGCGCGCCCCAGACCAGCGGCAGCGAACAGCTGCAATCTATCGCCGGCAATCTGCACACCTGGAGCTGATGATCAGACCTGCCTTCAAAAGCCTGCACAACCTGCCATCCCTCGCTGGAACATAACCTTCTGTTGATGTCCCTCTGCCTTTGTTCCACGTGTCGAGCTGTGCGTCTCGTCATTCCTCGTTTCTCCCCCTGCTTCCCGGACTGCCTCTTGGATCCCGACCTCCTGCTTGGACACGGACCTTCTCTGCCTAGACCCTTTGAATTTGTCCGCCTCCTCACTAATCACTCTGGTAACACTCGGCAATTAATTCCTACACATAGTCTTACACCATACACCCTTTGGGTTTTGTCACATGCCATTCCTTTGTTGTTTAATTAAATATATTGTTCTTAAATTATTATATTATATTGTTTATATATATATAATAAATACTCAGAGCAATATTTCCCCCTTGTGGTTCTGTGCCGTCACAACTCCCTCCTCCAAACCATAACAGGACTAAATGAAAGGGGTGTAATTTGCAGTGATTATTTAAATGATTCTGACTTAAATAGAAGGTTTTGGTCAGAGTTTGTTTGGAAAAAATTTATAAAAAATCAGTGTGTTTCTAAAAATCAGGAGCACCCTCGAGAAAAAAGAGCACCCCTGGTGCTCAAAAATGGTACAAAAAAAAAGTTAAGCCGCTAGTCAAGTCGAGTCATACCAAAGACTATAAAAATGGGGCCCATTACCTCCCTGCTTGGCACTCAGCATCAAGGGTTGGAATTGGGGGTTAAATCACCAAAAATGATTCCCGGGCATGGCAACACTGCTGCCCACTGCTCCCCTCACCTCCCAGGGGGTGATCAAGGGGGTGGGTCAAATGCAGAAGACAAATTTCACCACACCTAGTGTGTGTGTGACAATCATTGGTACTTTAACTTTAACTTTAGCATTCTATTTTGTGTCCTGTTCTATTGATGTTTTCCTCAAGATGCTTGAGGAAATGCCGAAAGAGCATGAAGAAACACAGGCTATGGTGTCTATGGAAGAGGAGATGGAAAAGCAGGGAAGTCCGGAAAAAAATGTTTGCTCATAATGTTAAGCATACAGTATCAGTTTTGAAGTAATCGTGGACCAGGGGGACAAAAACATGCAACTAGGTGATGAAAATAATTGTTCTATATGCCTTTATCCACATGTTGTAGATGGCATCCCACTAAGAGGGGGCAGCATATCGAGTCTGGCACTGGATAAAGGGTGTTCCAAGTACCGTTAGTTATCTACTGACTACTCAAAAACTAATTGATATTAGGGGAAATGACTGCCAGATTCATTTACAGGAGCAACAATTACATGGAGAACATTTTTGGTCATCTGCACTCTAAGGGTCCTTTAAATCAAACCATAGTAAATTCATCCATCTGTGGAGGTATGTTATACATGGTCAACATGCATTACCCAGCTTAATGGGTATAAATAAAACATTCATATTAACAAGAGCGATATTAGAGTCAAGAAATGCACAATGTTCACTCAAGGATTATACTTGTCAATAAGGTACGCGGCTGTACTGCATTTTTAAGACCACATTTAACATATGTGCAACAACGTCGCACAAATATTCTCTTGAGGTAACTCAAACGTTGTAAATGATTTCAAAATAAGCTCAGTAAGAGCTATACTTTTGAGAACCTTCCATTTCCAACAACATAGGTTTACTTCTACAAACAAAAGCTTTTGATGGCCAACAAAGAATGATCCCCAACTGAGCTTCTCTTCTTGCTCTTAAAAGCCATATGCCAAGATCAAAGACCATGCTGGATATCCGCTCCGTTAGTGTCCTTGTTTACTCCGTTGCCAGTCACTCTTCCTTATTAAATTCATTGGAGGGCTACACGGTTGAGCTGGTTTATGATGTAACACTACTGACATACAGTGCAAAACTCTTGAATACCCATTTGATTTGTGTTGTATAAATGACCGTATAGCTAACATTTCACTGTGTAGACTCTTAACCCAAGTTCAAAGTTTTGTGGCAAAGTGAGTCTCCCTTTTGTGAGTAGAATATGCAATCTCACATCCATTTATTAGCCCAGCAGGCACAGGACATTAAAAACAACATTGAGAAGGTGTTGAATTAGGTCCTGAGGTTGAGCAACTGAAACCTAGCGTTGGAACAACAACGTTTTGACTACGTTTAACTAATGTTGGGTTCTGACGTTTATTTTACCAATATTCTACAACACAAATACAACATTGAAACAACATGCTTTTTGACAACATTTATTCAATGTCAGGTTGTAACATTGATTTGACCATTGAAATTTGGTCATTTCCCAACCAACAAGGTAGATCCAACATTAGCCATCAACATTGTCTCAATTTACAAATACAACTATTTTGCAACATTGTTTCAAAGTCAGTTTAAAAAAAACATGTATGTACAATCAATGTTGTATCAATGTCTTGTACCTGCTGGGGGTGGCCTTTTCCGAGGCTCAAGCGCCATCTTCTAAAATACCAACATGCACATACCACCTCACCATGCCATAGGGACAAGATATTTGGGAACTATAGGATAGGTCAGTGATTCTCAAACTGTGTGGTACACAAGCTCCATCTAGAATCACTTAAATAAACATTTAAACACAATGTTACTGTTCAAACTATTTGATTTGATTTTTGTTGTATAAATGACCGTATAGCTAACATTTCACTGTGTAGACTCTTAACCCAAGTTCAAAGTTTTGTGGCAAAGTGAGCCTCCCCTAATGTTACACTAGCCAAAATGTAGAATTGTTAAATAAAACTTCTGCCTGGTTTTAATGAATATTTAGGCCTACTACGCTACTGCATTTCAATGTTGTTCATTATGGTGGAACTTGGAGAGCCAAGTGTTTTCTAAGGTGGTACTTGGTGAAAAAAGTTTGAGATCTACCGCACTGGTGATTTTAATGATGAAAATACATTGCTGCAACCAGATAATGACCAACATTTGCAAGGTTCTTGGCAGTGAAACGCTACAGTTTTCTGAAAATGTGCTGCACTTTTACTAAATGTAGTATTTCCTACAATTATTATAGGTGAGGGGCTACACATTAGTCTCGTACAGTTTGGGGTTTTAGTATCCTGACTCTCACCATATCCTTGTAGTTCGCTGAGCTCCACACAAGGATCTGGGCTCGAGGGCATTGCAAACTCCTTCAAGATAGTAAAACATAATGAACCAATCAGGATCGCCAGGCGGGATTTCATGGATGTGACGTAGCGCCGAAGCCACTGTTTGATTCAAACAACAATGGCGGCATGCAGCGAGGAGTCGTGTGCTGACATTGATTCTGCTATTGCAACTGTTTTGTCGAATCTATCGAATTTTAATTCTTTAAAAGATGAACAGAGAACTTTCCGCTCTGTCGTTATCCAATATGTCGGCTGTTCTGTTTTGGATTTCCCAGCGTCGCTCTCATCAGCGTCATGGGTTGATTTCGATTTGTGAGTGGTTGAAGTAGCACATCATTCAAGATAACGGACAAGTGGTTTATCCAATCACATACTATGACTTTTTTACAAGGCCCCGCCTTCTGAAATACATCTCCTATTGAGAAGTCCCAGATTCTTGTGTGGAGCTCAGCGAACTACAAGGATCTGGCGAGAGTCAGGTTAGGGTTTTAGTACTTTGCTCCAAAAAGGGTCAGGCATCGCTCTAGAAACCAGTCCTAACTGCCATAATGTCAGCAAAGTAATATGCGCCTGCGTCCTTATAGTCCCCAAGGCTTGTCCTTAACGTAATTAGCGTTTGCACACATTCTGCATTAACTTTATGATCCGTCATTTTCCCTGAAAGAGCCTTTAAACGCAGAAAACGGTCTTCCCCAACACCTCCTATATAAAATACAACATTCATAAGGAATATAGCACCGGCTCACTCACCCTCTTATCAGAGACTGCCAGATACCAGCCTACAACACCATCCCACACAGTGCCTGAAGGTGCTACGCAACACACAGTCATGCATTCAGTCAGGCAGAGAGATTGAGATTCTGTAGAGAGAATGGGAGGGTAAAACGAGAGGTACAGCTTGGGAACATCCAGTTGGAAAAATGTATCACCCTGCAGAGGTTGGTCGATGGGAGCAGAAGGAGGTCGAGTTAACGTGGATTAATAGCTTCAGAATAATTGTTTTTTTTCCCCCTCCACAACTATGCCCGAGAGGCTACAATTGGACAAAAGGAGAGACAACTTTAGATTCCGATTCTGACAGTGTGATTTGTTACAGCTAAAAAGCTGGAAAAAGAAACGGTTAGCCTACGTGTTGCTTTCCCACGTCATCCTTGTGGCAAACGGCGAAGATGATGCAAATGGCTTGTGAGTAACAAGCTTCATCCATCAGCCTTGTTGTAGTGCCAATATACAGCACAGGCCCAGAGGCAAAGCCACTCATGCGACACATTGTATGCGAAAGCCTGCAGGCGGTCTCTCAGTGTGGGTGGAAGCTTTCATGATTTCACATGTGGAAGGCAGAAAACCTTTTTTTCTCCAGTGAAACAGACTGTCTGATCATGCCATATGTGATTAGGTGTTGACAGGCTGCTGAAAGAGCATGGATGACAGAGCCCAAACTCAATTTAGTCTCCCCCCGTCATGTGTTCTGCTTTCGGACAGCTTCTTTTGTTGACAGTCAGGCTCGCACCCATTTGACAGATGCAGCAGCACGCACACATGATTTCTGGCAACCACTTAGTTCTTGAACTTTTTACATTTTTTATTCCAAGATGCTGGTGAAAAGTCATTACCAGCATCGGTGGTTTTCTAGACAAACACTGGTGAGCTTGAAGTGTAAATGTGTGTGTGTGAACGTAACATTTAGTGTGGGGGAGATTGAGCGGGACATGAACATGTAAACTACTATCATGAAAGGCTCTAGGCCTTGGATACAGATTCTGAGTCAGATTTGGGTGTTGTGAGATAGCTCAACTTGCATGAAACGGCTCAGTCAGCATTTAGGTCAGCACTAAAAATGGCATCTTTCAAGGGGACCTGTGATGATTTTAATAATTATTTCTTGTGGTCTACATAATTTGTATTGGATATGCTCTGGTGTAATTGTTGGCGTAAATTTTGCTCAACGTCCACATTCATATCCCATTTTTTGAGTCCGTACTCAAGATTTTTTGGAGGCTTTCCCAGATTGCAAATTAAACCCTACCTCACCCTCTACAATATATCATAAATTATCTTTTGAAAAATGTACACTGTAAAAATATATATCTTGAAGTCGTCACCGTTATCTTTTTTTCCAGACATGGTCCAAAATAAACTTTAGCCGGTCACAATATTAGGTACACCTGCACACTCTCAGATCGATTTAGACCTGCATAAAAATCAGCTGTGTTAGCAGCATTCTTGACACAGCATTTATTATGCGCAGGCCAAGATTAGATTAAATAATACTTTATCATACCTTTTTCTTGTTTCCTTGTAGCCTGAAACAGCAGGGGAGGAGATCCTCCCCTTTGGATGAGAGCATGACTTAGGTCCTGTCTACATTAGGCTGGATAACACCTTAAACAAATAATTATTTAGCCTAAGCCCCGTGTCAGCCACACTAACCCATCGTTTAAGGTTTCCCTCCTTGGATAATTTTTTACACAGGTAAGTGCGCCGTGTATTTCTTGAATCTCCGGCTCTTAGCTCTGTGTGGACTCATCGACCGTTTACAAACTGAGTTCTGAGAGGAAGTGACGTCAGAAAGACCGCGCCCCACACAGGAAGAACACACCACAGCCAGCTTCATGACAACCGATTTCGTAACTCTGAGGTAACCCCTGGAAAGATGGAGGCAAGTCATCCAGACATGCCCATGTTTTTCCTTCTTTTCCATGTACAGACGCTTGTAGAAATCACACATGAATACCTTAAGAGAAGGAAACACGCGATTGCCACTATATCAGATACAACACATCTCAGACGGCAACATAGCAATGCTGAGCGACGGTTTTGGATAAGGTCTTGAAGAACGGCAGCCTGGTGGGATATGTTTGTCAATGAGTGTGTTGTGCCAGAGGAATGGCAAGAGAACTTTCGAATGTCCATGTCAGCTGTTGTCCATTTGTCGAAGGAGAGACAACGAGAATGCGGGCTCCCGTGGATGTGATAAAAAAGGTAGCGTGTGCTTTGTATTACCTGGCCGACGAGGGAAGACTACGGAAAACAGCGAATGCATTTGGACTGGCAAAGCAGACTGTAACAGATATTATCCACGATGTGTGTTGAGCGATTATTCAACGTCTAGGTCCAGAATATATAATATATAACGAATGGACAATGAAGGTGAAGGTAAAAGAGTGAGGAGTGTCCTGACCAGATATCTTGATCCCCAGATTGATTGTTGTAAAATGTTTATCACATTGTTTACTTTCACATGTCCATTGAAGATTTGATTAATTTATGATGGCTTAGGTGTAATTCACTACAATAGGGCCCCACAACACACTGGATTCCAGTTAATTGAAATACCACAACACTGGATATTGTTCAGATAAGTAAAATTTAATTTAAGAACTTGCACACAAAGCAACTAAGCCAGACGGAGGGGTGAGAGGGTCTTAAACGATGGCATTGTGTTTGTGTGTGGACAAGGATAAGGTTAGGTGGGATATACCCTGTATAACCTTAGCCGTAGAAGCAGCCTTAATATCCAAATAAGTACGTCCACCTCGTTGTGACGTAACAAGGTAGCCAGACTGTGAAACCTCATGAACACAAACATCCACAAAATGTGTGCAAGCTCACGCCAAAATGCATGAACCTTATGATTTGACAACAATATTAGTAAAAAAAAGACAACATTAAAAATAGGTCCCTTTCAATAAAACATTAAAATAAAAAAAACATCTAAGATACCAATTTCCTGCTCTTTAAATGGCACTAATATGACACATTCAACATACCAAGTTTGTTGGGTGGCATTTATTTCTGCAATCAAAGCAATTATGATATTGCACTTGTGAGCCAAACAAAATGTTGGCAGAATTAATAAAATAATTTGCAGTGTACAATTTGACATATAAATGTTGAAGAATTTTAAAAAAAGCAATTCTAGACAATCCTGTTTGTCAAAACTAACATGAAATTAACATAAGTGGGGTCCAGCAAGAGGGATTATAGTCTTATCAAGAATGGTGTGTCCAAAGAATGTTGCCCTAGCAGTAGTTTGATCAGAACTGGAAATGCATTGTATCCCACAAGAAGCCTTACTATCTCCCAATATACTGAGTAGTGTGTGTAGTAGTAGTAGTAGTAGTAAGCAACTGATGTAGTTTTTTGTGCTTATTATGGCTATTTTATCTATTTATGGCTTCATGCTGGAAAAAAGTACTAACATGACATTCTTTACTTGAATATAATTGACAATCATAGTTATTATGTGGTAGTGCAGTATTTTACAAATTGATACAGCATCATACTAACAGCTGTTATTGCTTCTATATTTATATTGTATATCTCAGTTACGGCCATTGTGTATGTAAGAAGAAAGTCAATCATATTGTGGCTACTTTTGTGTTTTTCATACATGTTTTTTAAATTTCCTAAACAATATAGTAGGGTTGCCGTCCACCATGCATTTCTAATTTGCTGTCAGTCTGGTTTGGGTGTTGTTGGTCTGGACCTTAGGATGCAGAGACGGCATGCAAAGTGCAAGTGAAAATGTTTGTAATGACTAGGAATGTATATCGTTAGGATTTCATCGATACCAATACCAATGTTGATATTCCTTATCGATATCAGTATTCATCTGTAATCTTATCAGTACTATATGTCTGTACATCCATTTTCCATTTTCTACCGCTTGTCCCTCTCGAGGGTTGCGGGGGGAGCTGGAGCTTATCCCGGCTGTATTTGTCGCCACCTCAACACAGATAGACAGACAACATTCACACTGACACAAAAGGGCCAATTTAGCGTTGCCTATCAATCTATCCCCAGGTGCATGTCTTTGGAGGTGGGAGGAAGCCGGAGTACTCGCAGGGAACCCACACAGGGAGAACATGCAAACTCCACACAGAAAGACACCCAGCCCGGGGATCGATCCCAGGCACACACACTAACCACTGTACCACCATGCTGCCCTGGTGCTATATGTATTTTGTGTAAATAAAGATGCGAAAAAATGTTTTTTTTATTAGCACAAGAGGTTGTGCACCATCAGCTTGATACAACATCTCACAGCAGGTCTCAAACAAGTCAATTATGTTTGCAAGTTGTTTTGTCATAATCTTGTAAACATCACGGCTGGTTACACCTGTCCGTGCCTTTACGTCGGGTTTTGTTGGTTTTCTTCTGTGTTTAGTGCTTGTTCCTGTCCTGCGCTCTTATTTTGTGGGCCACTTCCTGTTGTGTTGGTGTTTTTTCATAACTACTTTACACATGCCTTCAAGCACTTTTCCCCTCACCTGTTTTCTGTTGGTGATTAAGACTATTTAAGTTGAGTGTGAGCCACCATTCTTTGTTGGGACTTTGTTTTTTTGAATGGCTATTCTTCATGTGGACGCTCTTTCCTCGTGCCATGAGTTTTGCTTTATTCCAGCATTCCGTTTTGTTGTTTTGCACCTATTGTTGTGGAGAGTTATAAAAGGACTGTATGGTTCTATAAAGGTAGTCTCATTCGCCCCCGGGGCGTCGGTCAGGACACAATGGACAGGACAGTTCGTATGGCATAGGGCATTTTACTTGTTTTGTAGGCAGGTTGACAGGCATGGATTAGTTGAATGGTACAACACTGGCTAGTATTGGTGATTCTGTAGTAAACAGATAAGAACATCATAAACAATTAGTATAAAATACCATAGCCTACGTAGTAATAGCACATATCACCTCAATGCAATAATATATCATGGATACACAATATAGCATATACCGGTAATAATTGGCATTTAGTAAACATTAGCTTCACCAGTAAACAGTAAGCCCTGCCATACACACTGCAGGATAGCATCAAACCAAACACTCAAATAACATCATCCCAACATTTAACTGAACTTAAATGTCTTAACTAGACCACAAGGTGTCACTGCACGCTACAGAAGGCACGTAAACGTGGTACTTGTGACCTGCCGTGCAGAAGAAGGTGCTTGCCTCCATGTACAAGGCACAAATGTCCGCAAATGCTCTCTTTAAAGAGATAAAGAACTGTTACATGAATTACATTGTCTAGACGCTGTAAACAAGGCACACTGCGCGCAAGTAAGTAATGGATTACTTTCAACTAGCATCGGAAACAAACAAATGCAGAGAAGTCAAACAGGCAATTAAACGTGTACATTAGAATTCTTAACTATATAATGAACTTACGTTCGTCAGTGACGCACCCGGCACCGCAGTGCTGTACAATATTATAAGTTTTATATATATATATAGGCAGCAAATGTAAATGACGTGCATTCACCGCTCTGTGCTCTGTTGTGGGTAGAATGAATGAGCACGCCACAATGCCTTGCAGGTGGACGGCTCATAACAGTCTCTTAAGGTGGACGGCTCATAACAGTCTCTTAAGGTGGACGGCTCATAACAGTCTCTTAAGGTGGACGGAGTTTGGGAACCTTTCTAACAGCCGCCCCCGAATGTACAGTGTACATTCGCTCCATAGAAAGGTGACAAAGTTATTAGGGTCTCACGAAGGGGCGATGGTGGCAGTAGAGCTGTCTTCTTCCTCGCCGGGTGGCAGGGCTGGCAAGACAACCAGCCTGGCAACTGGTCTGGTGTAATCACAAACTCTGATCCTCACGTCCACTGAACGGATGTGGCCGTCGTTACTAGGGTGGACCTTAGTAACATGACCGATGGGCCACAAGGCCCGTGGAAGCTGGGGATCCACCAACATCACTACTGAGCCTTCTGCGAGGTCAGCTGGCGTAGAGTGCCATTTCTGACGAGTCTGGAGGCTTGGCAGATAGTTTCTCAAGAAACAGGACCAGAAGCGATCTGCCAGCACCTGTGAATGCCTCCATCTACGGCGGCTCAGTAATTCAGTCTCTGGGTATACGATCTGGGGCAAGGACCCGTCTGGCCGCCCCATCAACAAACTATTGGGGGTCACAGGATCGAGATCTGTGATGCTGGAGGAGACGTACCCCAATGGCTTCGAGTTAAGAATCCCTTCTACGTCCAGTAGCACGGTCCGCAGCACTTCTTCTGAGACTGACTGAGTTCCCACTGTGGTGTACAAGGCGGTCTTTACGGAGCGGATTTCCCTTTCCCATGCTCCTCCAAAGTGAGGTGCTGCAGGGGGGTTGAAGTGGAAGTCAATTTTCTGCTTGGCGAGTTGCTGTTGCAGGTCTGGTGACAGGGCAGAGAAAGCCTCCCTCAGTTCTCTTTCTCCTCCTTTAAAGTTGGTCCCACAGTCGCAGAGCAGCTCGGCTAGTGTTCCTCGACGAGCAATAAATCGCCTGAGAGCCATCAAGAAGGAGTCTGCATTGATGGTGGTCAGAAGGTCTAAGTGCACACCCCTGGCGGTGAGACACTTGTAAATTATACCCCACCTCTTCTCAGTACGCCTTCCTACTTTGACTTGAAACGGCCCGAAACAGTCCATCCCCGTCGAGAAGAAGGCGGGCTTGAAGAACTGCAGGCGGGCGGGCGTTAGATCTGCCATCTTTGGAACAGAAGGTCTGGCTTTCCAACGTCGACAGTCTGTGCAGGTGTGTTGGTAACGGCGAATCGCTTCACGGCCGCGCAGGATCCAGAATGAGCGCCGCATCTCAGCAAACACCATCTCTGGCCCGGGATGGTGCAAGCGACTGTCAAAATCTTGGATGAGGAGTTTGGTAGAGGGGTGCCCAGGGTCTAACACAATAGGGTGCAGCGTTGTCTGCTCGATGTCTACAGCACGTCGCAGTCTGCCACCGACACGGATTAGTCCTTCCTCCTCATTCATCTCCGGTGACAGGGTGAGCAGTCTGCTGCCGGATGGTACGGGCTTTCCTGCTTTCAAGAGCCGCAACTCCTCTGGGAAGCTCTCGCACTGTGCTTGCTTTAATATGAGGGTCTCAGCATTGCGATAGTCTTCGGCAGTGTAGCTACCCGCCGCCCCATGTAACTCCTGCACTGTAGCTACTAGCAGCTCCTTCCAGGTATCGTACTGCTTCACCTCTGCGTCTGGCGTACTAGGTGTTGTTAAGGTGACACCGCAGAAAGTAGACTGTCGTAGCTCAGAGGCATCGCCTTCCTGTCCGACGTTGGGCTTGACAGGCCACTCAGCTGGAGGCTGAAGGAGGAAGGGGGGGGGGCATGGCTCCACCTGTTCGGCTTGGTCAGGTCCTGTAGAGTCTTGCCCCTAGTGATGTCGTCAGCTGGGTTCCTCGCTGAATCTATGTATCGCCAGGCGGTGGGACTCATGAGGTCCTGTATTTCAGCCACTCTGGTACCAACAAAAATCTTGAAACGACAGGACTCTGAGTGCAGCCACGCCAGTACTGTTGTAGAGTCTGTCCACAGGATAGTCTGATCGATCTTCAGCGTGAGCTCTTTCTCTAGGAGTTTAGCCAGTTGAGCTCCTGTGACCGCTCCACACAGCTCCAGTCTGGGTATGGAGAGTAGTCGCTTGGGAGCAACTCTGGACCTGGCGAGTAGGAAGGACAGATGGACTTGACCTCGGCAGTCCAGCAGTCTCAGATACGCCACCGAGCCATAAGCCTGTTCCGATGCATCACAGAACACATGGACTTGATGGGTGACGCTTGACTCATCCACTTCGACTGTTATATACGCTCGTGGCAAGGTGACTTGAGATAGAAATTGTAGTTCTTCCTCCCAGGCCTTCCACGCTTGTAAGAGGTCTTGGGGCAGGAGAGGATCATCCTAGTCTCTGTTTTTCTCCCAGAGGCGTCTGACCAGCATCTTGGCTCGAGTGATGTATGGTAAGATAAACCCTAATGGGTCATACTGACTGGCCAAAACCCTGTAGATGTTCTGCATTGTTGGAACTCCGTACTCTATGGGTCGATGCTTGTAGCTCATGGTGTCGGTTTGACAGTGCCAGCTGAGTCCTAGAGTGGATTCAGGAGAGTCTGTTCGATCTTGTGCGAGCCAGAGCTCGAGGGTGTTGGACCTGGCTTCTTTGGGTAGGTGTCCCACGACGTTTGGCACGTTGCTAGCCCACTGGCGTAGATCAAACCCACCAGCTGCAAGGAGTCCCCGAAGTCTGTCCACCAACTCTCTGGCATGCTCAGGTTTGGGCAGACTCTGTAGGAGATTGTCAACATAGAAGGACCTCTCTATAGAGAGGCTCACATCATCTCCTGGCTGGCTATGATTGGCTACATGGAGCTGTAGAGCAAACGTGGCGCAGCATGGACTGCAGGTTGTTCCAAATGGTAGAACTTGCCACTCGAACACTGCTGGGGTTTCATCTCTGGTCAAGTCGCGCCACACAAACCGCAAGAAGGGACGGTCTTCAGGAAGGAGACGGACTTGATGGAACATCCCTTTAATGTCTGCGCTTAAGGCAACTGCATGTTCCCGGAAGCGCAGTAGAACTCCCAGGAGTGATGCTCCAAGGGTGGGTCCTGGCAGTAAGGGAATCGTTCAGACTCTGGCCCCTGTACTGATAGGAGCAATTGAAGACAATTCTGTTCTTGTTGTTGTGACTCACCATGTGGTGAGGAATGTACCACTCTTCTCCGTCTTGGTTGACTTCTTCGGGGGTTAACTTAGTGACAGAGCCTGCATCCACCAGCTTCTGGATCTCTGCGCTGTAAGCCTTGGCACGTTCTGAGTCTTTAGCTAGCCGCCGTTCTGTGCTCCGCAGACTCGGCATGACGGCTTCTTTGGGGGCATGAAGGATAGGCATGTCTCGCTTGCGCAGCAGGGGGGTGGCGTAGCGGAAGACTCCTGCTACCTCCACGTGGGTGGTCTTCTCTTCTAGCAGGGCTACTGCTGCTTGGTCTTGTCTCGACCTGGTTACAATTTTCTCACTTTTATATGGAAGGGTGTCGAGCTGCCAAAGCCTTTCGACGTGCTTGAATAGTTCTGAAGCTGGACGTTGAACTGATGTCACTAGGCACTGCTGTGAGTGTAGGGGCTGCTGGGAGAATCTTGCTGGGCCCTGAAGAGTCCAGCCTGGCCTGGTCCAGACGGCAGCAGGCCCACCTGGCAGGCCCAGTCGGATTGGCTCGATAGCGGTGATCAGGTGTGGGTGGTCGGAGCCGATGAGTACTAGGGGTCTGGCACTGTGGAAGGGCTTAATTGGTAAACCGACCAGGTGGGCGTACCTATTCTGGAGTCGGTCCATCGGGTATGACTGTTTGCCTAGGCCGAGGCGACCTGAGGTGAAGGCTCTGGAGACTAGGAAGCTGGTCTTTGGCTCAGCAGCAGGAGAGATGTGGAAGGATACCGCAGAGCCACGGAGGGTCTGGACCTCTTGTCTAATGGTTCTCAGGGGCAGGTCCTCAGGTGTGCCTTGTAGGCCAAGTTCTCGGGCAGCTGCTGGCAGGAGCATGGTCCTTTCGGACCCGTCATCCAAGATGGCGTAGGTGGTTATAGTGCGATTTCCGTGACGAAGAAGCACTCTGACGACCTTCAGTAAGACCCTAGTGTGGACTGAAGGACGGTCGACGTACAGAACCTCAGTGGCGGAGCTCACCAGGCAGCTCTCCTCCTTGCTTGTCGGTCTTGGTGGTCGATCATTTACGTCGTGAAGGACCTGCAGATGTTTCCCTTGGCATAGGCCACAGGGCTTATTTAAGTCACACTGAGCGGCTTGGTGAGGCCGTGCACAGCGCCAGCACCTTTTGTTGGCCTTTATCCACTCAGTGAGAGTTTCTTTGTTTAGCTTTGTGACTTCTGTACACTGGCTGAGGAAGTGTTCATCGCTCTCGCAGAAAGGGCAATAGGGCTTAGCTCTCCCCTTCTTTCCCTCTGAGGCTCTAGTATGTCCATCATTTTCTTCAGAGTCCTTTGATCCATGGAGGTCCCTGGCGACCCTCATACCGGGACACTTGGTTTTCCTTTTCTCTTATGAGTGTTTGTCCGTCGAAATCCTGACACCAGGATTCGTGCTGGAGCCACTGGGCTAGATCGCACAGGGTGGGAACAGTCCCGGGGTTCTTAAAGATGGTCCGACGAAAGTCTGCCCGTTGCTCTGCGGGTAGTTTGCTTAACAGTCTCACCACGTGAGATCCACAGCGAAGCTCCACTTCACCGTCAGTGCCCAACGACTTAAGTAGGCCAACCAATGACTGAACATGGAGAGCAAACCGCCCAAAGGCTGCGGTGTCTCCACGGCGAACATCAGGTGAGTCCAGCACACTGGCTATCTTCCTGAGGGCTATCTGGTGGGGCTGGCCAAATTTCTCATTGAGGGATGACAACTCCCCCACGCCCTGGTGTCAGTGTAGGGCGTGGGGGAGTTGAGATAGGCATCTGCTATCAATTTTGCCTCTTCAAGCCTCAGATGGTCTACCAGAATCTGGTACTTGAACATTTCAGTCCCTTCTGTAGGCAGGAGGTTCTCCAGGGCTATTTTCAAACGGGCAAACTCACATGGGTCGTAGTGACTGAAGTTTGGTATGGTCGGGCGTGGGCCTCTGTAGGTCTGTTCAGCAGCTACAGCTGCTGATTCATAGCGTGGTGGAGGAGGGGTTTGCTGGCCCTGTCTCTGCATCCACGGGGCTGCTTGTGTGGACACTGGCATGTACCCAAGCTGGCTAGACGTATAAGTGGTTGCATAGGAGAGAGTTACACGAGGGAGATACTGTACTTGTGCATAGTGTGGCTTGTACTGGTTCAGCAGCTGCTGTGGTGCATAGTCTGCAACGTGGGGCATAGCTCTGGTGGGAGGAGCCTGAGCCGGTGGTTGGTGTTGCAGCATTGTTGATGTAGTGGTGTGATACGCAGGTCTCTGGTGTGGGGGCTGAACAGCACGCTGGAAGTGGTGTGGCAACTGTTGCGGTGGATAGCGTGCCATGTAGGTAGGTTCCTTTGGAGAGCGTGTAGGACTGGTGTAGGTGTGAGCCATGTAGGGGGGACAAGGCTCGCTACTTAGCTGTCGGGTTTGAAGGTACTGTGGTTTATTGCCAACCTTCGCTGGTGACACCTTGCGGTGGCTAGCTGACAAGGTCTGGCTCCTTATCAGCTGTAGCTCAACCATCATCTGATCTAGTCTGGCCATGGTGGAGGGGGTTCAGGCCACTCCTCTTCATCCTCGGTATATACAGAATTGGGGTTGAGTTGACTGGCGGGTCGTGGTGTACCTTGCTGAAGGTTGATTACTGTGTTAGTCAGTCTTTTAATTTTGTTATGAACTTGACTTAATGCAGCCACATCCGCTTGCACGGTCAGCTGTGACTGCTGTAGCATGGCGCTTTTTCTCAGTATTTGACTGACTTCATCTCTTAGAGAGAGTTCCTGAGGTGAATGATGGATTGGGGTTGGTTCTCGGGTCAACTCCTCCCTTGTCTCTCTCTCTACATGCTGTAGGTGGGCTAGCTGGGTGTCTGACCTGTACCTCTGCCACTCTGGTTCGTACGGGTCCTCTTCATGACAAGCAGCATCTCGCCTAAGCTGATGGGAGTAGGGAGCGGGGGTAGAGTATGGGGGGTTGACTTGGCTGCACCCTCCTTCTCGTGAGATAACCATTCTTCTTCATGCCCGTGCCTGTGTCTTTGCCTGATGTTGCTGAGCTGGTAATCATCAAAGCGGGTTGGTGGGCGTGTCTGACGCCTAGGCCGTGCTCCTAATCCTTCGAAGTCCATACTGTCCAGGGGTAAATGAAGCTATCCGGCTCGAAGGACCACAATGTTGTGGAGAGTTATAAAAGGACTGTATGGTTCTATAAAGGTAGTCTCATTCCCCCCTGGTGCGTCGGTCAGGACACAATGGACAGGACAGTTCGTATGGCATAGGGCAGTTTACTTGTTTTGTAGGCAGGTTGACAGGCATGGATTAGTTGAATGGTACAACACTGGCTAGTATTGGTGGTTCTGTAGTAAACAGATAAGAACATCATAAACAATTAGTATAAAATACCATAGCCTACGTAGTAATAGCACATATCACCTTAATGCAATAATATATAATGGATACACAATATAGCATATACCGGTAATAATTGGCATTTAGTAAACATTAGCTTCACCAGTAAACAGTAAGCCCTGCCATACACACTGCAGGATAGCATCAAACCAAACACTAAAATAACATCATCCCAACATTTAACTGAACTTAAATGTCTTAACTAGACCACAAGGTGTCACTGCACGCTACAGAAGGTACGTAAACGTGGTACTTGTGACCTGCCGTGCAGAATAAGGTGCTTGCCTCCATGTACAAGGCACAAATGTCCGCAAATGCTCTCTTTAAAGAGATAAAGAACTGTTACATGAATTACATTGTCTAGACGCTGTAAACAAGGCACACTGCGCGCAAGTAAGTAATGGATTACTTTCAACTAGCATCGGAAACAAACAAATGCAGAGAAGTCAAACAGGCAATTAAACGTGTACATTAGAATTCTTAACTATATAATGAACTTACGTTCGTCAGTGACGCACCCGGCACCGCAGTGCTGTACAATATTATAAGTTGTATATATATATAGGCAGCAAATGTAAATGACGTGCATTCACCGCTCTGTGCTCTGTTGTGGGTAGAATGAATGAGCACGCCACAATGCCTTGCAGGTGGACGGCTCATAACAGTCTCTTAAGGTGGACGGCTCATAACAGTCTCTTAAGGTGGACGGAGTTTGGGAACCTTTCTAACACCTATCATTTTTAGTTTCGTCCCTATGCTTCGGTGCCTTCCCAGCGGCACTCATCTTTTTTTGTTTTGAGCATCATTAAATACTTTTACCTGCACGTTGCCTCCTCGATCTTCTGCATCTTGGGAACATGACACTAATCGTCACAGTAAGGACCACACAGATCCATCCACTGTGTTTCTATTCATTACAATTACACTTAGTATATCCATGCATCCATCTCCTACCGCGTGTCCCTATAATAACATTTAAAATAATAATAATTCAATATAAAATAATATTCATGTTCATTTACAGACCTTTAACATATCTCATAAAAATATATATTATAAACCATTTCAATCAATTAGCATGCTATTTGGGCATGCATTTTGTAACATAAGGAATTATTATTAACCTATTTGAGTGACGGACCGGAAGCCAGTGTTGACAGCCATTAACCAAATGTGTCTGTGTTGTAAAAGACCTAGTGATTATTTCAAATTTTCACTCTTGTGAGTGAAATGATATTGGTCTGTGGATTATTGGATCGCGTAGAGAATGGTCGGGTTGATGAAGCGCGCCGTAGTGACGGACATGAGTTAAGTGGCGTTCACCTCAAAATGACTCTAACTCTTATTAGCGTGTGCGACTTTGGACAGTAGGAGGAAATATTGTTGTGTTACAAACTTTTGTGTGCTGTGTGGTGTCATTATTTGTGATTATTCCAAGCTAAAAATGGGATGTCACAGCCCGAGCGCACCCCAGTGCGCATTCATTTGTGCGTTGCGCTGGGCGCACCCATTCCGGCCGCAGCAAACAGCTGCATTCAATCATCAGCAATCAACACACCTGCCGCTGATGAGAGGATCTGCCTTCTTAAGTCTGTGCGAACCTGCATCCTGTGCCAGAACGTACCGACCTGTCCTGTACAGTAAGCCGAACATATTTAGCTCTATGTACTCTTTTCTCTCACTGTGTTTTCTCCCCTGCCGTGTTCAATTGTCTCGTGTCCTCCTTGTCGCCTTCCAGCAGCGTACATTCGTTCCCACGTCACGAGCTGTGTGTCTTGTCTCCCCATATTCCCTCTGCTTTCCTGGCTGCCTCTTGTATCTCGACCTCCCGCCTGGACACGGACTTTGACTCCTCTCTCCTCCCCTCGACCTCACGTCTGCTCACGGACCTCCGAGCCAGCCTTGCCCCGCTTGGACTTCCGCCTCTCGCTCAACACTACGGGTAACACTCCTCATTTAATTCCTACACATAGTCACACACCATACACTTTTGGATTAGTCACACTCCATTCCCTTGTTTATTATTATTTCTTATTTATATATATTGTTCATATATATAAATAAACATAGAGCTAAGACAACGTCCCTCCTGTCTGTGCCGTCTTGAACAATCGTAACATGGGATTAATTAAATGATACGTTTTTATTTGGATTTTTTATATTGCCTATGAAAGTTGGTGGTCATTAAATGTAACTGTTGAGGAGCGATCGCAATATAGTCGGGTGATGCTGATTGGCTCATAATGCATGTGTCAGACATAACATTGATCCAGCCACCTTCCAGGTGTTAATGGCCTTTTAGAATTTCTTATGGCTCTATTTCTTTTTAATGGATAGGACTGCGAGGGTAAGTCACTTCAATGGCTTTGTCCTCCTGCAGCACTGCATTGAATGATTAAACTATACAGAAAGCATGTCATGTGTGGAGTAAGTCTAATAACGATTGTCCCTGGATCATCTTGGTGAACCCACGGCCGCTAATATTAAAAACCAGTGCCATAAATCACAGTCTAAAAAAAGAAAAAGACTGTCCACATGAGCACTCATATATAATTCATGCTAAGAGTTAGACAACACAGGTCACGGAGGCTCTCAAAAAGCTGCACATATTGCATATCCCTTCCACTGCATTTTTCCCTAAAAAGGCTGTCACATGGCAGTTAATGGAGAATGATAAGTGCATGCAGAGCATGTTGAGAAAAAAGAAAATTAAGAAGTCAAAACCAATTAGCATGCTGTCAGCTTCCTTTCAATCAAAAGGGTATATGTCAGATCTGAAGCTTCCCTTGAACGCACTGCATTTTTGTTGAGATTAGCTGCAAATTCAAATAAAATATAAATCATCTGCCTGCAGTCCATTCAGCCAATATTCCAGGCGCAATGATATGATTCACTTCAGTTGCACGCAATAGGCGCCGTCATTTGTTTTCAAAAGGTTGACTAAGGTCTGTTTTAATCAGTTTCAGAGAAAAAGGTACTAAAAGAACACAACTTGATGTCCATGTTAAAGCAGAGAGTCAACATTATGTTCCTGATGAATGTTATCTTCTGTGACATCAACAGTTTAGTTACACAGCAGGGCTATGATTGTTTTACAGTCTGGCTTGTGTGATACTGGTCTGGACCCCAGGATGCAGAGATGGCAGGTGATCTGCAGGTAAAAATGTAATTAATGACAAAAAAAAGCACAGCACAGAAGTGCGCAGGCAGCATAGGGAAAGCTATGCCATGTTGAGGTACAAAGCAAAAAGCACAATGATCCAAAGGACGGCGCTGGCATAAAAAAAAAAATCCTGATTTGCAACCAGTGACAAGTGTGTCCTGATTGCCAATCAGGGACGGGTGAAGAAGTCGGAGTACAGACAGTTAAATAAGTGGCAAAAAGGAGGCAAACAGGAAACAGAACCAAAATAAAAGCCCTGGATAAGAAATAAAACATAATATCAGAAAATAATAATAATTGTCACAAGAAGTCTGTGGCCAGAACTCGAGCATGGGCGAGCATGATAGAGAATCTATACTATATGTTACTCTATATATATCTATATATATATATATATATATATATATATATATATATATATATATATATATATATATATATATATATATATATATATATATATATATATATATATTTGGGTTGTACGGTAGACCGGTATTAATATAGTACTGCAATACTAATTAATCATTTTCGGTACTATATCGCCTCTGAAACGTACCGATTCCGCACCACCCCCACTCACCCCCGCACCCGCGTCGTCGTCACGTCATGACATTGCTGGTTTTACGAGCAGAGGAGATAAAGATAAAGGTGAAGTAATAACACTAAAATGCCCTCAGGAAGAGATGCTCTAAGACATGGCTAGCTAGCTAGCGGCTAACGTCCATCCGACGTCAGCAGTGTTTTAGTGACTTCGAAATCACTAATCCTGGTCTCCATGGCGACAAATAAAGTGTTTCTTACAAGTATCATCCCTGCAGGACGAGGAATAGCTAAACATGCTTCACTACACACCGTAGCTCACCGGCGTCAAAATGTAAACAAACGCCATAGGTGGATCTACACCTGACATCCACTGTAATGATATCAAGTACAGGCACATATCTAGTCGCTACTACTATGATTACGTCGATATTTTTTGGCATGACAACATCTTCTTTCAATTTTTTAAAATGTATATTATGTTTATAAAGTCAGGAAAAATGTCCCTGGACACATGAGGACTTTGAATATGACCGATGTATGATCCTGTAACGACTTGGTATCGGATTGATTCCCAAATTTGTCGTATCATCCAAAACTAATGTAAAGCATCCAAACTACAGACGAATGAGTGATTATTAAGTGTAGACAGAACATGTTAAAAGAGAAAGTAAGCAGATATTAACAGTAAATGAACAAGTAGATTAATAAATCATTTTCTACCACTTGTCCTTATATATATATATATATATATATATATATATATATATATATATATATATATATATATATATATATATATACACACACACACATATATATATATATATATATATATATATATATATATATATATATATATATATATATATATATATATATATATATATATATATATATATATATATATATATATATATATATTAGTACATGTCTATGGAAGTTCAACAAATGGGGTTTTCTTTTTATATTCTGAAATTATTCAACATGTTTGGTCTATTTCGTACACAACACTCCCAATTTGCCACCGACTTGCGATATGTTGCCTTCGGAGTTTAAAGAGCAACAACGCCATCCAAAGCAAGCACGACTTCATTGATTCCAGCATAGAATGACTGATGAGCCATGGAACACATTTCTGAAATAGTTGGGATGTCCAATGTACCCTTACTCACAGCAGCCTTGCTAAATTACATTATCAAATGGAGTGCCTTCAGGGAGATTACAGTTAGTCATATTTGTACATCACATTCTGCTCTCATGCCACATGCTCTTATTGAAGCACTCTTACAAACCCTATGCTTGGGACCACTTTTGGAGAGTTCCGGTGTTGGGGTATTGGCTAATGCAAAGTAATGGGTAAAAGCCCAACATTGCAAAGGGATACGTCGATGAAACCTGTTAATATTTGAGCCACAACAACTTAACGAAGAGTGTTTCGTACAGAACACTGGCAGATATGTTCATGCTTTTGGATACTCATATATGTATTTACTTTAAAGCAGTATTCAACATTTTAGAACGAACACACAGCAGCAACATTCCAGAATTTGGAGGCAAAAACGCTCGAAATATAATTGGAAAAATCCACCAGATTATCTGTCTTTCTAAAATATGGCATGAAGTTTTAAGAGCCCATTTTAGTTGTTATTGTTTGTTCTCAGTTGCCCAAGGCAACAAACATTTTGCATCCAACTAACTAACTTAACTATATTCAACAATTCAAAACTAATTACTAGTGACACAGTTCTCAGTTAACACTTTATCAGATGAGATGTAAGTACGAGTTGGATCTATTGGCAGTTCGAGCTTTAACATCCGCTTGGGCGAGACCTCGATCCGGCGCCACATTGTTTGTGCTTAATCGGCCACCGATATTCCTGAAAAAGTATGTGATAACAATTGCTGATGAATGCCTTTTTAAGCAGATCACAAGCGCCGATCCCCACTGTATTTATTTTTAGTCCACCAGCTATCAGCTAATTATGTATCCCAATACACAGTATGGAGCCGCTCCCCTAAATTAATAATAATGACCTCCATTCCGGCAAATAAACTACATTTCTTAGTATCTTCAATATCATTATCAAATATTGTATTTTTCAAACAATAAGGAGCACCTAAAATCCTTTAATATTTTTTTTTAATCGACAGTGCGCCTTATAACCCAGTGCACCTAATGTACCCATTAATTCTGGTTGTGCTTACTGACCTTGAAGCAATTTTATTTGGTACAAGGTGTAATATTAAGTGTGACCAGTAGATGGCAGTCACATATAAGGGATACATGTGGACTGCAATATGACACAAGCAAAGCAATACTTTGATATTTCATTGATAATAGAGAACATTGAACACAGCGCTAAAAAATCTGTCAAAATGTTTTAGTACGACTTTGGTAGGCTACGAAGCCGCATCGCTTGATGTATTGTCGGAGTGTTATGGCTACCGTAACCGTAGCCAGGCGTAATATGCTTTAACATACGGGTGTTATTAAAATGTGTGTATAATTACCGTAATTTCCGGACTATAGGCCGCTACTTTTTCCCCTCCTTCTGGTCCCTGCGGTGCGGCTTATTTACGGCCTGTTCTTCTCCGACACCGACGAAGAGGATTTCGGTGGTTTTAGTACGCAGGAGGAAGACGATGACACAATGATTAAAGATTGACTTTTCATATACCGGTAGGCTGGTTATTTTGATAACGTACAGGCGAGCACTTTGTATTACTTTGCACCATTGTATTATTTGTACTCTGCACGAATGCTGTTCGCCATGTCAAAGATGTGAAAGTTTGATTGAATGATTGAAAGATTTATTGTTGATAAATGGGACGCTTTGCGTTCCCAAACAGTCATCTCTGTCCCAACAATCCCCTCCGTGGTAGCAGGAACCCCTATATACTACGGTAATTACACATCAAAACCCCGCGGCTTATAGTCGGGTGCGGCTTATATATGGAGCGATCTGTATTTTCCCCTAAATTTAGCTGGTGCGGCTTATAGTCATGTGCGGCTTATAGTCCGGAAATTACGGTACCCAAAAATGGCACCTATTTGAAGACACATTATCTGGCGTTTTGATCTGCATAAGTCCTGGAAATGTGCACATGTAGCCAATAAGCTCCTTCTTTTTTTCTATCCTCTTGTTATGGGACATTCATCCTCTGTTGTTGCCATTTCTAATATAAAGTAGCGTAAAGTTCTAACTTATATCTCTCAGTAGACTTACTATGGAAGCGTTTACAACTACCGGTGTAGCGGGTTTACATAATTTACCTACGGAACTTTAGTTGTTTTTAGAGAGTTCCGGTTGGACTGTTTTTCATGGGACACATTTACGGTGCTGTTGTTGATGTTGCACTCGTAAGCCACCATCTTTTGACACTCCTCCTTCGACTCCCGTCCTTAAACGCTACACCCGTACAACAAAGATGATGGGGAAAATACACTGTTGAAGTGGAGGCACGTAAATAAGACCGCCCACAAAACGGCGCATCCTGAGGAGACGGTCAGAAAACGGCTTAAAGATGGTTCTGTAAAACATAATCTATGCAACATGTTGACCAAAGAACCACCATTACATGTTATGTAGACCACAAAGAAGTGTTTTAAATGTAGGTAAAAAAAAAACATAAAATGATCCCTTATTTGCACCTTATAATCCGGTGCGCCCGATGGTCCGAAAAATACAGTATGTTATCACTGGAGGACATAGCTAAACATGTAACACACGGAGAGCAACCCAGAAGCAGGCATGAGCTAGCTTCAAAAGTGAGTTTAAGGAGTGTAGATTGAACCGTGTTACAGCAGAAAGTAAGAAGCTATCAACAGGAAATTAACAAAGGATTATATTTGTATAGCACTTTTCTACCTTCAAAGTACTCAACACACTTTGATATTATTTCCACATTCACCCATTCACACACTGATGGCAGGAGCTGCCATGCAAGGCCCTAACCACAACCCATCAGGAGCAAGGGTGAAGTGTCTTGCTCAAGGACACAATGGATGTGAGGAGGTCGGCAGAAGGTGGGGATTGAACCAGGAACCCTTCTGGTTCAACTGCGCCACGCCGTCCCGAGTAGATTAACAAGAGTCAGAGGTGGATAGTGACACTCTACATTTACTCAGTTACATTTACTTAAGTAACTTGTTGAAAATATTGTATTTGTCAGAGTAGTTTTAATCTATTATACTTTTTATTTTTACTTGAGTATTTTTGTGATTAAGAAACACTACTTTTACTCCGTTACATTGAGTTTAATTCCGATCGTCACATTTATATATATCATAATTATTTATTATCTATTGGTTAAGACTTGCAAAGACAAATTCATTTTGTCAGCAAGCCTTCTTCCGGCAGGCACTGTCACATGACTCTGTTTCGCCAATCCAACGTAGCTTTAGTGATGTTTGACTCCATTTCGCCGATCAAACGGAGCCTCACAGCGGTGATCCAATCAGAACTACAACTACAGAGACACAATGTTTGGATTTTTTTACCGGGAAACCATACTTAGTATATTGTAGGAATGTAAAAATAAATGTCAGAATAAATGTATCTAAGTTATCACAAAACTTTGTGTTTCAATGAGTTCCCGGCGAGCAGACAAAAGCTGTCTTTGATCCTATCAAGAAGAAGGCTTGTAAAACTCCACTGTGTAGGATGGGAAGCAACATGAAGGTGTTCTGTTTCTTTGTAATCAACAGAAATATATTGTCTTGACCCGAGAACTACAAAGTGGAGAGAAAGCGGGGTCCAAGCTCCAGGCGACATTTTCTTTTAACTGTTTTACGACTTTTTCTTTGAACTGTTTTGTGGCCAAAGGCAGCACCTGTTTACGACCCCCGTCCCTTAGAAACAGCTGTTGCCATGTAATCAGAGAAAGTCCAAATAAAAGAGGAGGCGTACAATCTTACGTCAGAGCGTGGTGAGACTGTAAAAGAATACAGTCCAGACGTCTCTCCTCAATTGAGCGAAATTTAATTATGTCTCTGATTAATTCCTTGCTTGTTGTCTTGTTTAATAGATGTCATCAGTGTTTGAACCTGACAATACCGGTAATAATGATGGCAAGAGTAAAACTCTCGATGGTTAGCATTACCATTTAAAATTAAAATGACCTAAGAAAGTGATATTGATAACTGCACTTTGTGGCGGACTGACTTGTGCCAGCTTGCTAGCTTTAAATGCTACCATAAAAACAAGAGACACACGTTTTTCCCTGTTAAATACCACATACCCCAATCTAAACTTCTATAAACACATTACTGTCTGAACAACAAAGATATTAATTGTGCACATTGAACCTACAAGCTGTGCTCTCTTAGATTGTAATTATGATGATCAATCTTTCCCTCAGAGGAAAAGAGACAAGGTGTTTTTATGGTGTGTTCAAGTACCGCTGAACAGAGTAGGACAGACACAACGCCCCCCACGAGTGAAACATAATGGGAATAGATTTTATTTTTTTGTGCGCTTTTCATTGAAATAAATCTTAAAGAGTTACAACACAAGAATAAAACACTTCAGTGAAGCGTAAGAAACACAATACATGCACAATAGTGGCTTTTCTAACAGTGTGTCTAATTATTTTAGTTATGTTTAAAAAGCCTTTTGAGCACATTCCACAATAGATTCCCAAATTCCCAAAAGAAGACAATTTAATTATGAGACAGGACACCAGCAACTGGTGTGCAGACACCTCCGAAAACAGTTGACTAAAATAGAGGTATTTTTTTTGTATGTCTCTGATGATCCTAAAACCCACAAGTGTCATTTAAACACATTAAAACATTACCAACAACACTAAATAGCAGTGGACATTTGCACTTATCTGTTAGATCCGGAGCTTGAAAGTTACCAGCTCTAGCTTGTTAGCATGTAGCATTCTCTTCTTCCATTATATGCACATTTTTACAAAGCTAAACACGCTGAAATTACCGCAATCACCCCCTAGTATACGAGAGGCACATTGCGTATGGCCATCAGTCACATTACAGATAAGAGCATGGAAACTATAACTCCACATGTAGCTGTGAAAATAGAAGAAATTACATTTTTTGACTAATCAAAATAATAACTATTTAGTGCATAGAAACATACTGACTGTAAAAAGTGACATGACGTCAGACAAGGCAGCACCAATCTTCAATGATTACTTTCAAACTAGTAAAAATAACAATTATATTATGTGCTGTCATCTGTGTCAGTAGAAATGTTCATACTTCATCCTCCAATAATTCAACTTCTAACTAGAGAAAACATGTTGCAACAAATTGTATATGATTTTTAAGTTTTACACACGCACGCTCACATCAACTACAATTGTCCAAGAACCATTTAAAAATAGCTACTAAATAAATCAGAAGTTACTCACAAGTTACTCACTACTTCAGTAGTTTTTTCAGGGACTACTTATTTACTCTTACTTATGTGATTATTTTGACGACTACTTTTTACTTTTACTTGAGTCATATGATTCTAAAGTAACGGTACTCTTACTTGAGTACAATTTTTGGGTACTCTACCCCAGTGTTTTTCAACCTTTTTTGAGCCAAGGCACGTTTTTTTCATTTAAAAAATACAGAGGCACACCACCAGCAGAAAACGTTGAAAAATTAAACTCCACCAGGTCGTCGTGCCTTATTTTGAGTTTGTTGATGTTTTGCTTTAGTTCTTGATTTGTGCTGTTATTTTGGTGGCCCTTCCTGTTTTGTTGGCGTTTTCCTGTAGCAGCTTCATGACTTCCTTTGAGTGCTATTGCCCACATCTGCTTTGTGTTAGCAAGCGAGACTATTTAAGTTGTGCAGATTCTATCCTTCTTTGTCGGGACATTGTTGATTGTCATGTCATGTACGGATGTACTTTGTGGACATTGTCTCTGCTCCCCACGCTGTAAGTCTTTGCTGTCATCCAGCATTCTGTTTTTGTTTACTTTGTAGCCAGTTCAGTTTTACTTTCGTTTTGCATAGCCATTCCTATGCTTCATTGCCATTTCCTTTCCCCTTTGTTCATTTTTAGTTTAAGCATTACATACCTTTTTACCTGCACACTGTCTCCCGCATTGGTCTGCATATTAGGATCACAACAAACCATCCTCGTCTCACCCAACACGTTCCGACTTTTACAAAGCAATTAACTACCTCTTGCCACCTACTGACATGGAGGATTACATGGTTACCCTGCCGAGCTCTACACAGCACAGACACTGAGCAACGGCACATTATTTGCAGATTATAATTATTGATTTAAAAAATATATTTTTTCGACCAGTTAGGTGAAGTTGCATAATTTTCCACAGCACACCAGGCAATATCTCATGGCACACTAGTGTGCCACGGCACAGTGGTTGAAAAACACTGTTCTACCCACCTCTGATTGGAGTCTGGAGAGAAGATAATATAACAACAACTGTTGGTGCGTCAGTACAAGACACGTAAGAGGACGGCGGATCGATCCATAAATTGGTGGTGTCGATACCAAGGTTACTATCAGTATATGATCAATACTTGAGTGATTGGGAAGATAGTTTTAATTTCCCAAAATATTTTGTTGTTGTGAATGTTTACAAAATTGGAATAATTCCCTTGACACAGAACGGCTTTGAGGGTAACATCCCAAATATTTAAACGAGTAGTCGATAGTAGTTTTTGCTCTTGTTTAGTAATTGTGTACTATTGACTTCATTTTGCTCAAACAATTGTATGTGATAAAAGAAAATAAGGAACTAGTTCATGAAATGTGTTGATATAGTTAAACTGTCAATAACACTCACCGTGAATAAATTGAAAAAAATGTTAGTTAATACATGTGATCGCTATATTGGCCGATGTCATAAACATTTATAACCGAAAAGTGTGTGTAGTAATGCATGTATGCGCCATCTTTTTTATTTTATTTTTTTTTACAGTGAATGAATGTATTTTGTGAAATGTCGTAACTGACCTGGGTAATTATTTTGACTTTGGGGCCACATTGTTCAGTAAAAATAATAATTTGTGTGTGTGTATATATATATATATATATATATATATATATATATATATATATATATATATATATATATATATATATATATATATATATATATATATATATATAATTGGTCAGGTCTGTACTAAATTGATCTACTTTAAGAAACTGTTCAAACTCAAATTGAAAGGTATGTAAATAAACATTTATAAAATGTAAACATCTCATTTCACAACATACCAGTATATGTCTGCGGCTTATAGTTCGGTGCGGCTAATATATGAAATAATCTTGATTTCTTCTAAATTTTAGTTGGTGTAGCTTATAGTCTGGAAAATACGGTACAGTTTTCCAAAGCATTAGCATTTATGGATAAGGCACTGGCTTCCTAAGCCAGGGATTGTGGAACCCTACTCAGTGGCCTAGTGGTTAGAGTGTCCGCCCTGAGATCGGAAGGTTGTGAGTTCAAACCCGGGCCGAGTCATACCAAAGACTATAAAAATGGGACCCATTACCTCCCTGCTTGGCACTAACCATCAAGTGTTGGAATTGGGGGTTAAATCACCAAAAATTATTCCCGGGCGAGGCCACCGCTGGTGCCCACTGCTCCCCTCACCTCCGAGGGGGTGAACAGGGGGATGGGTCTAATGCAGAAGACAAATTTCCCCACACCTAGTGTGTGTGTGACAATCATTGGTACTTTAATTTTAACTTAAGTTTCAATTTGGATTTTTGCTGATGGTTGAAGAATGCATGTTAAATGAATTTGCAGTCAGAATGGCTGCACTGACTAAAAACAAGTCAAAGGGGTTCATTGATTGAAAGCGAACAATCAGGTGCAGTGTGTCAGGAGGAGTGTTTGTGCCATCAGAGTGGTCGGACTCGAGGCTACTGATATTCATGTATTGATCCTCATTGGCTCCTCACTACTTCCTTTGAAAAGGTGAGACTCTCAAAAGAACATTGCCAGAACGCTGTACTTCAAGAACTCAATATTTCAACACTTGGTCCCCCAAAAGTAAAACTATAATGCTCAGACCACGGTTTTAGACTGTTTGTTTCAACTCCTAATGTAGCTTTCTTGCCAGTAAAGGCCTATATCTCGCTCTGTTTGTCATAGAAACAGGTGTTAAAAGGCAACCCTATTAAACTTTGAACCTGTAAACATGCACACACATCCAACAATAACACTAACTTGCACATCATTTGTAAACACGTGGCAGAATATTGGTCCAATAACACAAAAAGCAGGATAAATTACCAATACACTTCTAGTAAACCCAGGTACCAGTTTTAGACAATTTTATTTTGCAGTGAATTTGAAGTAGAAAGTGCCAATAATCCTCATTTAATTGGAAAATGAGCCACAATTGTTGCAAGTAAAAGTGTGTCAGTGCTTAGAGATCATATCAAAATAAACGTGCTTGGCCTGACATAGTAAATGTTTTCATTCCAAAAGTTAAAGTCCCAATGATTGTCACACACACACTGGGTGTGGTGAAATTTGTCCTCTGCATTTGACCCATCCCCATGTTCACCCTCTGGGAGGTGAGGGGAGCAGTGAGCAGCAGCAGTGGCCGCACTCTGGAATCATTTGGTGATTCAACCCCCAATTCCAGCCCTTGATGCTGAGTGCCAAGGAGGGAGGCAATGGGTCCCATTTTTTGGTAGTCTTTGGTATGACTCGGCCGGGGTTTGAACTCACAACCTCACAGTCTCAGGGCGGACACTCTAACCACACAGCCACTGAGTAGGACACATCATCCAAATTCTCATTTTTTCTTAGTTTTTTCCTCTCCACTCAGATTTTTACTACGAATAAATCAAGAGAACTCAAATGTTCATAAATGTACTAAAGGATTCTTCATCGATGCCATCTTTGAAACACATTTTTCATTATTAACCATTTGGTAATCAGGTCATTCATATTAGATCTTAGCAGCATCATTCTGTATCTCGGCACTCATGTGGCTTCAGAAAGACATCTAAATCGAGTATATTAATACACTTTGGACCTGGCTACTTGTCTTTGCTATAGTCTGTCGACATTCTCAACAAAATCACATTGTGTTCAACAGTAGAGGTTTTCAAAAGTCAGAGAAAACAACATCTCTATACCAGATATAAACTTTGTCAATGTTGTATTCTGCTCATTACAGTGCATTGGTTGCTGTTGCTATACTGTTGTGACTGAGTGTAGACTAGCACTAAAATTAGATTTATAAAGCGTCGTAGGAACAGGACTTGTTCGTAACCCGAGGACCATCTGTGTGTATTATGGGTGTTTCAACGACAACTGCAGTTACAGGATAGATAACTGCACACATTGTCACGGCGCATGCGCAATCCCGCATGTCAACTGCTGCAAGCGCAGCCGGCACCTCTGCTAGAAGCGCCCCTGCTCGCTCTTCCCGCATTGCGCGCCACGCACCTGCATGGCTGCAGGCAGTCAGCAATCAACGCACCTGGGTCTGATGAGGACAGAAGGAATAAAGACCAGTAGACCCAAAGATCCAGTGCCGGAACGTTGTTCACTCTCTGTAGTACGCATCCCGTGTCTGGCTTCCCTCCGCTTACTTGCTCTCTATGTTCTTTCCCTGTGCCCGTGTCTTATGTCCTCTGTGTTCCCCGCAGTGTTCCCTCTGTTTCCCGTGATCGAGCTGTGTGCCTCGACTTCCCACTGGATTCTGGACTGCCTCCCTCGATCCTCGACCCGTGCTTGGACACGGACCTCGTCGCCTCTCTCCAGCCCCCGACCTCTTGCTTGCCCACGGACTGCCTTCTTGCCTTGCCCCCTCTGCATTGTTAATTCTACATATCGTCTTGCACCATTCACGTAGAGTAGCATACACATCCCGACACATCATCATCATCAGTTTCAATAAACCTATTGAACTGATCCCTGCCGTTGTGTCGTCTCCTTCCCCCGCCGTACGTAACACACAAACATTTGATAAGGTATAAATTGGAGGAGTAGCTGTTTGCTGTTAATATATTCACACAATACACTACAAATGTTCACACATATAGAAATGACAAAACATTCACACACCAAACATTGCACACAACATATGAGACTTATCGCAATTAAACCTAAGGTGTAGCGTTGTCACCCTCTACTGGTCATATTTAGCGCTACTCTCAGACAAATAACACGACTACGAATACAAAAGACATCAGGAAGTCAGTAATTTCAGAACAAAACAAACTAAATATCTGTATGCACAATATCTACCTACAAATGTTTGATCAAGTTTCGATTTCTACCATTGTTGCTGCTTGTCTGGATCAATGTGTCCGTCGCTTAAAAGGTCTGCCAGAGAACAATGACTCAAGCACTTGCTCGGGGCAGAACATTCATACGTTGTTGTCCAGTCGTTATTAAAAGTCGGATTTTTGCAATTAATTTTAATTATTTTCAGGCCTGACTTAGTGCTCTGGTCCACTTCCCACAAAAAGGCCTTCATTGTTGAGCTCACTGTACCCTGGGAGGAATCCATGGAGGAGGCATATGAGAGGAAATATTTGCGGTATTCCGAGCTGGCCGCGGAAGCTCAAAATCGCGGCTGGAATACTGAAGTCCGCCCTGTGGAGGTTGGGTGCAGAGGCTTTGTGGGAACCGCTACCGCAAAACTGCTGAGGGACTTGGGAGTCAGGGGTCAGTGCCTGCGTACAGCCATCAAAGCCGCATCTGCCTTCTTGCCTTGCCCCTCTGGTCTGACGAAGGATTCACCCAACACGCGCTTACAACAAACTCTGGTAGCATTTGCATTGTTAATTCTACATATCGTCTTGCACCATTCACGTAGAGTAGCATACACACCCCGACACATCATCATCATCAGTTTCAATAAACCTATTGAACTGATCCCTGCCGTTGTGTCGTCTCCTCCCCCCGCCGTACGTAACACACAAACATTTGATAAGGTATAAATTGGAGGAGTGGCATTTGATATTGGGACAAATACCATTAACATACAAACTGTAGATGCTAACATTTCCTTACATGCCCCCATGTGTTTGAACAAATCATTAATTCTGCTTGTCAAACATATAAGATGGCGTTATCTACCAAATTACAGTAGGTATTTACCTATTTACTGTGTTTATAGTTGTTTGCTGCTCTTAAATATGCAGAGTGCTTTCTCATAACATGCTGCATAATTGATGTACAGTAGCGTTATTGTGAAAGGCCAGCTCTGTTGAACTTATCGCAAAACCTTTAATAGCTTCTCTCGTCTTCTTTAGACCTCTTGCTCTCTTTTCCTCTTCTTCTTTGAGCCTGCTCTCTTCAAACTCCACTTCCGTCCCAATTGGAGCATTTTTGCAGAGACAAGGTCCACATATTTTAAGTTCCCGGCAATCCATGATGTCTACATTTGCATAAAATGGTATTAATCGAAAGAATCATCAAAACAACAAAATATAAATATGTCTAAATGAATCAAGCAATTGTTGTAGCCCCAAGTGGCGTTTAAAATTATTTTTGAAAAAATGTATTACGTTCAGCCAGTCAACAGTACAGTATTTATAAAGCTCAACATCACATACACATAGACAAAATTTACTTGAACAATCCTCTACCAGTCAACTTCAGTTTCTTCATTGTTATTATTATTACTATTTTTTTTTTACAAACATAGTAATACAATACATTCCTAAAATATCTACATCAGGCTGATACTGGGGTGTAATGAGATGGTGTAGGAGGTGCTAAACTATACGATTAAAATGTCTTCAATTCAAAGCGTTATGCTTGATGTCGTAAAAGGTGATACGATACTTAAGTAAAATAGGTAAATAGTAGCATGAGCTAATGAGAACAGTTTCCCTGTATGAATATCTACTTTTGTAGTTAAAAGGATGAAGAAACAGAAGCTCCATAAGTTTGATTGAGGATTGATGTTCCTTCTTTTGAATTATATTCCTTCCTCAGTTTTATTTCTTTACACGTCTTCTTTCATTTAGGTTTGTAAGTCTGAAAATATAACCATGAAAGTATAACATCTATTGTGTATTTTACATAAATATAATAGAAAGTACTTGTCCAGGGTGTACCCCACCTTACGCCCGAATTCAGCTGAGATAGGCTCCAGCAGCCCCCGCAACCCCGAGAGGGACAAGCGGTAAAAAATGGATGGATGGATAATAGAAGGTTTGCTGTTAATATATTCACACAATACACTACAAATGTTCACACATATAGCAATGACAAAACATTCACACACCAAACATTGCACACAACGTATGAGACTTATCGCAATTAAACCTAAGGTGTAGCGTTGTCACCCTCTACTGGTCATATTTAGCGCTACTCTCAGACAAATAACATGACTACGAATACAAAAGACATCATGAAGTCAGTAATTTCAGAACAAAACAAACTAAATATCTGTATGCACAATATCTACCTACAAATGTTTGATCAAGTTTCGATTTCTACCATTGTTGCTGCTTGTCTGGATCAATGTGTCCGTCGCTTAAAAGGTCTGCCAGAGAACAATGACTCAAGCACTTGCTCGGGGCAGAACATTCATACGTTGTTGTCCAGTCGTTATTAAAAGTCGGATTTTTGCAATTAATTTTAATTATTTTCAGTGTTGAATGAAGTCTTTTTCTACTCACTCCACTGCTGCTTCATTGTGACACTGTGCGCTGTTGCCCCCTGCAGGGTGGCTGGATTACTGCATACATGATCAAACCGAGTTTAAATGGTTTCATCAAGCCTATCTGGGTGATGTTCAGCGGGCCAAATGAAAATCTTTGGCGGGCCGGCTGTAGCCCAGTTGAATAGGTCTGATCTATGGCTATACCAGTCTTAGTAGTAATATTAGCAACAACAACATGTCGGTATGATATTGAGCTTACTTCCACGCAATGACACACAATGCATTCGATCATCCTAAAAGCATGAAGCCCTCACACCTCGAAACCAAAACCACATCTTAAAAAAACCGAGACACTTTCGTATTTTCCGACTTTCATGAAATGTAGTGAATTGTAGTGAAATGTGTTCGTTTTCTGCAAGTCTGATATCAATGTAGTTATTATTAGCTAGCGACAGCCGTGTTAGCTAGTTTGTTTTGACTCGTTGTTTTAAAGTAAAAACATTCATAACATGACTAATGTTGAATTCTGATAGTAAATTAGCTATGTAATTCATCATGAAATGTACTACATTTTAGTAAAGTCTGTTTGCTGCTACTCTGACATTGTTGTTTATTAGTTAGAGTCGTGGTCAAACGTTTACATACACTTGTAAAGAACATAATGTCATGGCTGTCTTGAGTTTCCAATAATTTCTACAACTCTTATTTTTTCGTGATAGAGTGATTGGAGCACATACTTGTTGCTCACAAAAAACATTCATGAAGTTTGGTTATTTTATGAATTTATTATGAGTCTACTGAAAATGTGACCAAATCTGCTGGGTCATACAGCAATGTTAATATTTGGTTACATGTCCCTTGGCAAGTTTCACTGCAATAAGGCGCTTTTGGTAGCCATCCACAAGCTTCTGGCAAGCTTCTGGTTGAATTTTTGACCACTCCTCTTTACAAAATTGGTGCAGTTCAGCTAAATGTGTTGGTTTTATGACGTGGACTTTTTTCTTCAGCATTGTCCACACGTTTAAGTCAGGACTTTGGGAAGGCCATTCTAAAACTTTAAGTCTAGCCTGGTTTTGCCATTCCTTTACCACTTTTGACGTGTGTTTGGGGTCATTGTCCTGTTGGAACACCCAACTGCGCCCAAGACCCAACCTACAGGCTGATGATTTTAGGTTGGCCTGAAGAATTTGGAGGTAATCCTCCTTTTTCATTGTCCCATTATTCTCTGTATATCTTATGTCTATTCGCCCTGCCTGGAGAAGTGCCAATGTGCCTACATGGAGGAAGATGGTGGTGGAGGAAGTACGGCATCAAGAGGAGGCCCTGAGATGGGCCAAGGCAGTCACCCTTGGCAAACAGGGTCGGTGGACTCGGTGGGAAGGCGTTGAAAGAAAGAAGTTGAGCTGGAGGGATGTATGGGCCATGGATGCAAGGAGCTTAAGATTTGCCATCAGAGCTACCTACGATGTCCTTCCGACCCCAACCAATCTCCAGCAGTGGTTTGGCGAAGATCCATCATGCGCCCTTTGTACTAAGCCAGCCTCCCTCCGACACATACTCACAGGTTGCAAAACCAGCCTCACTCAGGGGCGATATACTTGGCGCCACAACCAAGTTTTGAAGAGTCTTGCTTCCACACTGGAGGTAAAATGATCCAACATCAATGCACTACCACCACCATCTAAAACCTCATGGAGAACTACCTTTGTCCGTGAAGGGGTCACAGTTGCCGGGCGCAACGTTAACCCGTCAGAGAGAAGTCAGCTGTGTCCAGCACGCGACTGGAAGATGCTGGCAGATGTTGGCAAACAGCTGATTTTCCCCAGCGAGATCGCCACTACCACTTTGAGGCCTGACTTAGTGCTCTGGTCCACTTCCCACAAAAAGGCCTTCATTGTTGAGCTCACTGTACCCTTGGAGGAATCCATGGAGGAGGCATATGAGAGGAAATATTTGCGGTATTCCGAGCTGGCCGCGGAAGCTCAAAATCGCGGCTGGAATACTGAAGTCCGCCCTGTGGAGGTTGGGTGCAGAGGCTTTGTGGGAACCTCTACTGCAAAACTGCTGAGGGACTTGGGAGTCAGGGGTCAGTGCCTGCGTACAGCCATCAAAGCCGCATCTGAAGCAGCCGAAAAGAGCAGCCGGTGGCTCTGGCTGAAGAGGAATGACCCCAATTGGGCCCCCAACTAGTGCAGCAGGAGGTATGCGGTCAGACAAAGCTGACTCAGGGAACCAGACGCCCCTGCCATGCATAGTTCCCTGATAGGTCTGCCAACAAGGTGACTTTTATGGCTAATTGGGCTTGGGTCGCAAGCTAAGGTCTGATCATCCTGTAGCTGGCCGCCTCTGGAGAGGGTGTATAGTGTTAAAAGCCGAAACATCCAATGACCCAGAGGAACACTACTGATGATGCGCACCCGTAAATTTTATCCGTCAGGTCTTCCATTCACGTCCACTGTTCATTTTAATGTGTTAAGTCATTTTATGCATTTGTGTTTCGCACAAGAGGTAGAACATCTCACTCTGTGTTTTCTGGAATCTGTAAAGCATCAGTTCCATTGGTAGCAAAACAGGCCCAGAGCATAATACCACCACCACCATGCTTGACGGTAGGTTTGGTGTTCCTGGGATTAAAAGCCTCACCTTTTCTCCTCCAAACATATTGCTGGGTATTGTGGCCAAACAGCTACATTTTTGTTTCATCTGACATTACATGGACAAAGATAAGACCCTCTGGAGGAAAGTTCTGTGGTCAGATGAAACAAAAATTTCACATTTTCAGTAGACCCATAATAAATTCCTAAAAGAACCAAACTTCATGAATGTTTTTTGTGACCAACAAGTGTGTGCTCCAATCACTCTATCACAAAAAAATAAGAGTTGTAGAAATTATTGGAAACTCAAGACAGCCATGTTCTTTACAAGTGTATGTAAACTTTTGACCACGACTGTATATCTGTGTTAGCCTGCTTGTATGACAAGTGAGTTTAAAATAAAACATTTTTTTTAAAATTCAAAACATGGCTAATATAAATTCTCTAAATGGATTAGCGGTGTAATAAATCATGAAATGTAGTGATTGCAAATGAGGTCTACACGTTGCCACGTTGGCTAGCTTGTATGATGAGTGATTTAGAAATGAAAAACAACATAATCAACGTGGCTAATTTTGGAAGTAGATTAGCTGTCTATTTGTTCATGAAATGTAATACATTTTGGTGAAGTCACTGTACTGTTAATCTGACATTGTAGTTTACAACCTGGCCACATTGGCTCGGTTTTATGACGAGTAACTTTAAAATTTAATAAAACAACATTCTAAAAATTGCTAATGTAAATTCTGAAAGATTAGCTGTCTTATGAATCATGAAATGTAGTACATTGTACCGTATTTTTCGGACTACAAGTCACAGTTTTTTTCATAGTTTGGCCGGGGGTGCGACTTATACTCAGAAGCGACTTATGTGTGAAATTATTAACACATTACCGTAAAATATCAAATAATATTATTTAGCTCATTCACGTAAGAGACTAGACATACAGTATAAGATTTCATGGGATTTAGCGATTAGGAGTGACAGATTGTTTGGTAAACGTATAGCATGTTCTATATGTTATAGTTTTTTGAATGACTCTTACCATAATATGTTACGTTAACATACCAGGCACGTTCTCAGTTGGTTATTTATGCGTCATATAACGTACACTTATTCAGCCTGTTGTTCACTATTCTTTATTTATTTTAAATTGCCTTTCAAATGTCTATTCTTGGTGTTGGGTTTTATCAAATACATTTCCCCAAAAAATGCGACTTATACTCCAGTGCGACTTATATATGTTTTTCCCTTCTTTATCATGCATTTTCGTCAGGTGCGACTTATACTCCGGTGCGACTTATACTCCGAAAAATACGGTAGTGACGTCTGTGTACTGCTAGACATCACATTTCAAAAGCTATAGCCGTGTTAGCTTGCTCGTACGATTTTAATATAGAAAAAATACATTTTAAACCAGGCTAATGTAAATTCTAATAGATTAGCAATATGATGGAAAAGTCTTATACCAAAGTAAACAGCACATTCCACACCATCACACAATATTTTGTGAAAATCATGTTGAGTGATGCTGGTACAGTTATAGCAAACATACACAAAATATACATACACTTTTGTACACATATAGCCAAACACATAACCATAAAGAACCATACAGTACTTTAGACAGTATATATCCAACATGACTAAATGCAGAAGTTCATTTTCATAGCTCTCACATCAGATAATGAAAGACTATTGTCCAACAAAGAGAACGGAGAGAGAGTGCACCTGATGTCTATACCATAATGGTTCATATTCAGCCGAGCTTGATTTCACAGGAGACTTTTTCTATGCCGCTGAATATTATTGTTTCATCTTTTGTGAGCCAAGGAATAACATGAAATTGCATGATATATGACATTCCACTGCAGCAGTGTATGAAAAATAAATTTGATTTTCTTTTACCATTTCCAGATTAGACGTCACCACCATCTCCTCTCTTTCTTATTTCACACACCTGGCACTTTCTTGTGCTTGTATAGTATGCTTAGGCGGCAATCTACATTTCTGCCAGTGGGTTCTCTGTGTGTTTGTATTAGGGTTGGATGGTATACCGGTATTAATTAATCATTTTCGGTACTATATCGCCTCTGAAACGTACCGGAACCTCCCACCCACCCACCCCTGTCGTCGTCACGTCGTGTCATTGTTGGTTTACGAGCAGAGGAGCATGTTGGCCGGCACGCAATCACAGAGTACTTACAAGCAGACACAGTGTGTAGACAGAAAAGGGAGAACGGACGCATTTTGGCTTAAAAACTAAAGATAAAGGTGAAGTAATAACACTAAAATGCCCTCAGGAAGAGATGCTTCAAGACATCGCTAGCTAGCTAGCGGCTAACGTCCAGCCCCAGTCGGCAGTGTTTTAGCTACTTCTAAATCACTAATCCTCGTCTCCATCGCGACAAATAAAGTACGTTTCTTACATGTATCATCCCTGCAGGACGAGGAATAGCTAGACATGCTTCACTACACACCGTAGCTCACCGGCATCAAAATGTAAACAAACACCATTGGTTGATCGATACCCGACATCCACTGTAATGATATCAAGTGCAGGCACGTATCTAGTCGATATTACTATGGTTACGTTGATATTTTTTGACATCACAACTAGGGATGTCCGATAATGGCTTTTTGCCGATATCCGATATTGTCCAACTCTTTAATTACCGATACCGATTTATACAGTCGTGGAATTAACACATTATTATGCCTAATTTGGACAACCAGGTATGGTGAAGATAAGGTCCTTTTTAAAAAAAATTATAAAATAAAATAAGATAAATAAATTTAAAAAAAATTCTTGAATAAAAAAGAAAGTAAAACAATATAAAAACAGTTACATAGAAACTAGTAATTAATGGAAATGAGTAAAATTAACTGTTAAAGGTTAGTACTATTAGTGGACCAGCAGCACGCACAATCATGTGTGCTTACGGACTGTAAATCTTGCAGACTGTATTGATATATATTGATATATAATGTAGGAACCAGAATATTAATAACAGAGGGAAACAACCCTTTTGTGTGAATGAGTGTAAATGGGGGAGGGAGGTTTTTTGGGTTGGTGCACTAATTGTAAGTGTATCTTGTGTTTTTTATGTTGATTTAATAACAAAATTAAATAAAAATAAAAATAAAAAACAATACCGATAATAAAAAAAACGATACCGATAATTTCCGATATAACATTTTAAAGCATTTATCGGCCGATAATATCGGCAGGGCGATATTATCGGACATTTGTAATCACAACATCTACTTTCCTTTTTTTAAAAAAAATGTATATTATGTTTATAAACTCAGGAAATATGACCCTGGACACATGAGGACTTTGAATATCACCAATATATGATCCTGTAACGACTTGGTATCGGATCGATACCTAAATGTGTGGTATCGTCCAAAACTAATGTAAAGTATCAAACAAGAGAAGAATAAGTGATTAATACATTTTAACAGAAGTGTAGATAGAACATGTTAAAAGAGAAAGTAAGCAGATATTAACAGTTAATGAACAAGTAGATTAATACTGAATTTTCTACCACTTGTCCTTAATAATGTTGCCAAAATAATAGAATGGAAAATGACACAATATGTTACTGCATATGCCAGCAGCTAAATTAGGAGCCTTTGTTTGTTTACTTACTAATAAAAGACAAGTGGTCTTGTATGTTCACTATTTTATTTAAGGACTTAAATGCAACATATGTTTAATGTACCCTAAGATTTTTTGTTAAAATAAAGCCAATAATGCAATTTTTTTGTGGTCCCCTTTATTTAGAAAAGTACAGTAACGTACCAAAATAATTTTAGTACCGGTACCGGTACGAAAATATTGGTATCGTTACAACGCTAGTTTGTATTTATTTTATTTTTTAAATAGACGTTCAGCGAAGTTAATATCCCATATGATTTGTGGCTTCATTATTTTGTCAAACGCACCAAATTCGCCACAAAATTAACTACAACAAGATTGATTTTTCAAAAATAATTTGAAAGATTGAAAGTTCAATCCCACGTGGGTGCTCGACATTGTCTGTGGGTGCTCGGGCTGTGGTTGTTTCACACTTATGGCCACTATAGAGACGACAAATATTGTAAAAAAGTATCTTTTTGGACTTTGCGACTTTTTGCTCGTGAGGATTGGGAGAAGGTGCAACCATTAAAGGACCAGTATCGTCCAGATGACCGAAATTTCACTAACAAGTTTTCTTTTAGGTTTATTTTGCTCCTGATGCGGACAAGGAAAATGGAAAATGGATGAATGGACAAACAAAAGCCAGAAATAAAATCTCCTTAGAGCACGCTTTAGGGGAGGTTAGATTGCGCTTCGTAAAACAAAGCACAGCACAGCAGGGCCTTAGTTCCCGAGAGTCGCGATCTCGGCATTATTGTAGTTTTCTTTTGTTTTTAAGACCAGTAAACCCTGTAAGCCTTTATGAAATAAACATACACTACTGGCATTGTGTGTTTGCTTTGCAAATATGTGTGGGTGTCTAGAGCAGGAATCCCCAAACTACAAGCCTGTGCCGCCAGTGTTTACAATTTGTCCCGCGGTAGGTCCTTAAATTAGTATTAGACATCATTTAACTTAAACTCTTGACAATGTGCTACCTTTTGAAGTTGTATATCAGTATTGTTAGTGATTGTCTATTAGCATTACATCAGTTTTAAAGTGCATACAAGCAAGATATAGGTAGACAGCCTTTCCCACCCATGGTCTGATTGATTAAAAACCAACACAGAAAGTTAATACATGTAGTACAAAACACACAACTTAACCACTGAACTATGTGGGCATTATAAAAAATGTCTAACCACCACACACAATTCAAAATTATACATATTAAATCCAGCATTATGAGTAAAATGCACAACACTCTCCACACTTTTGTCATGATCCGTGGTCCGGATCATGTTTTGTTTAGTTATATTCTGTTAGTTTTGGACTTCCTTAGTTGTTTTGTGCACTTCAGGGGTTTGTTTTGGTTACCATGGGTACGAATTGGTTTCACCTGCCTCTGATTAGTGTTCGGCACGTTCACCTGCTGTTAAACACTAATCAGAGAGCTATTTATTCACGTTGCCCGCCACACACTGTCTGGCCTCCTTGTTTGCGGTAAGCAAGTGTTATGTTGGTTTGTTTCATGTCCTAGTTCTGTGCTAAGTGTTAGCCTTAGCTTCCCGTGCGTTCGGCACACTTTTCTTTTGTTTGTTTTCTGTTTGCCTATGATTTATGTAAATAAATCATCTCTTACCTTCACGTTTTTGTCCGGAGTGTCCGTGTTGCACTGGAGGAACGATCCCGCACAAATATGCGACCCCCACGTGACAACTTTGACATGTTTGACACATTTTAGCGTCTTGATATTTCAGATGGATTACAAAACTTTTAGGAGGTCGTCAAGAAAGTAAACAAGGTAGGAGTGGTTCACATACTCTTAATATCCAATGTTTTATTGTGTATACCTAATATTGTAGTTATGGGGGTGTCAATGTGTTTTTGTTCAGTCTGTTGACTAAAGTTTGTTGAAATTAAAGCTTTAACAAACTGACGTGTCTGATCACTTCTGATATTGTAAATCCCTCATCTTTTATATTTGTGCAAAATGATCATTGCTGTCATATTTTACATATATATATATATATATATATATATATATATATATATATATATATATATATATATATATATATATATATATATATATATATATAAATATATCTATATATATATATATATATATATATATATATAGTACAGGCCAAAAGTTTGGACACACCTTCTCATTCAATGGGTTTTCTTTATTTTCATGAGTATTTACATTGTAGATTGTCACTGAAGGCATCAAAACTATGACACCTGTGAAGTGAAAACCCTTTCAACCTCTTGAAGCTCATCGAGAGAATGCCAAGAGTGTGCAAAGCAGTAATCAGAGCAAAGGGTGGCTATTTTGAAGAAACTAGAATACAAAACATGTTTTCAGTTATTTCACCTATTTTTGTTAAATACATAACTGCACATGTGTTCATTCATAATTTCAGTGACGATCTACAATGTACATACTCATGGAAATAAAGAAAAGTCATTGCATGAGAAGGTGTGTCCAAACTTTTGGCCTGTACTGTATATACACTACCGTTCAAAAGTTTGGGGTCACCCAAACAATTTTGTGGAATAGCCTTCATTTCTAAGAACAAGAATAGACTGTTGAGTTTCAGATGAAAGTTCTCTTTTTCTGGCCATTTTGAGCGTTTAATTGACCCCACAAATGTGATGCTCCAGAAACTCAATCTGCTCAAAGGAAGGTCAGTTTTGTAGCTTCTGTAACGAGCTAAACTGTTTTCAGATGTGTGAACATGATTGCACAAGGGTTTTCTAATCATCAATTAGCCTTCTGAGCCAATGAGCAAACACATTGTACCATTAGAACACTTGAGTGATAGTTGCTGGAAATGGGCCTCTATACACCTATGTAGATATTGCACCAAAAACCAGACATTTGCAGTTAGAATAGTCATTTACCACATTAGCAATGTATAGAGTGTATTTCTTTAAAGTTAAGACTAGTTTAAAGTTATCTTCATTGAAAAGTACAGTGCTTTTCCTTCAAAAATAAGGACATTTCAGTGTGACCCCAAACTTTTGAACGGTAGTGTACGTATATGCCTTGTTTCTAAGAAACAGATATTGTTGAAAGACTGTTAATGACATGTACAATGTGGTGCAGTTAAGTACATTGCCTAAGCTGTTTACGTAGGAGTATATATATATATATATATATATATATATATATATATATATATATATATATATATATATATATATATATATATATATATATATATATATATATATGTGTTTGGTGTGTGTGTTGGCACCTGCAGGTCCACATGAGAGCGTATCGCTGAGTTTCCCCGAAAAATCGGGCTTTACTGCAGATTATATTTTTACATATATAACTTTCTTTTAAATATTTCTGAAGTTTGTGTAGTGATTTAGATATTGAATTTGAATTTATTACATTACAATATATACACAGGCAGCACAGTGATACAGGGGTTAGTGCATGTGCCTCACAATACAAAGGTCCCGGGTTTGATCCCCGGGCTCGGGGATCGAATCTCTTTCTGTGTGGAATTTGCATGTTCTCCCTGTGACTGTGTGGGTTCCTTCCGGGTACTCCGGCTTCCTCCCACCTCCAAAAACATGCACCTGGGGATAAGTTGATTGGCAACACTAAATTGGCCATAGTGTGTGAATGTGAGTGTGAATGTTGTCTGTCTATCTGTGTTGGCCCTGTGATGAGGTGGCGACTTGTCCAGGGTGTACCCCGCCTTCCGCCCGAATGCAACTGAGATAGGCTCCAGCACCCCCACCGATACTTTGTGCAAAAATACCTAATGTGTCTTCTAAAATTTAAACGGTTGTGTGAATTCAAATAATAACATGTCAATCTAAAACAGAACAAATTTAAGAAAAAACAGCAAAAATCTGAATGTAATAAGAAACTGATAGCTAATAATAATATACTTTGTCACCTGTAACACAAAGTTGTGTCTTTATATATCATCTGTGAATATCATTTGAAAAAAATAATAGAATATAAAAATTGCAGCCAATACATGACTTTTCAGTTTGCGGCCCTTGTTGGAAAAAGTTTAGACACCCTTGATCTAAAATATTAGAATCTCTGAAAATCTCTCAAAATAAAATAAAAATGAACTTAAAAGAAAAACAACGTATTGTGAGTTAGTTGATTAAAAAAAAAAAATGAAATAACTACTACAGCAATAATAAACAATGTTAAATGGTTAATTGAACAATAATATTTTTGTTGAAGCATACTTTTTGACAGTTATGCAGTTAAAAAAATCGTATTGTTATTATTTTTGTATCATTATTATTATTATTATTATTCTATTCTTACATGGGAAAAAAACTAAAGTAAAAATGTAAGAAAAAAAACAGCAAACAAATCGGTATGTAATAAGAAAAAGCTGCACTGTTCTAATAATTAATAATAATATACTTAGTCACCTATAATACAAAGATGACACAAAGTTCTGTCTTTAAATATATATAATTATTGATTCCTGAACTTAAGTATCAAAAGTATCAATATTTTGATTTGAGAATCAATATTAGAGCATAGAGATCTGGTGTCGGCAATACTGATCTGTACATCATTGCAAGAATAGTTTTTTGTGGATGTGGCCATCTTGAGTTCCAATTTCCTAGCTGGAATGCTCATAACTCGGCTGTAAAATCATTCCTAGCTCCGACTTCCAACTTCTGAGGTAAACAGTATTAAATGTGCTTCCGACTTTCTGAGTGTACTTTATTCAAATGCTTTATACATACCATTTTTTTTATTTATGAATACCTTACCTGTAGTAGTGGTAGTAGTGGTAATTTGTCATCTATATGTGTGTTGCCTGATGTTTACAGTGTGTTTTCATTGGGGAGTCCAATTAAAAGTATGCTGAAGGCCCCAATTAGACCAAGGGCAGCCCCTGTTCATAAATATTTTCACACTCCCATGCCTCATGACACACCTAACTCGCCGGCTTGCCGTAGTCTTAACGCCCACCCGCCCTTCTTGATCCCTAGTGATCTTGTAGGGAATGTCACTCTGATGAGTCGATGTGCAGGGCTTTTATTTGTTGGCTTGATCTAGTTCAGCTGGTGTTTTTTTCTGTCGACAGTGGCGTCCTTCAAAAGAACAATCTAAGCCTCAATTTTAACGGGTCCCTGCCTGTTCTAAGGTTGTCAATTTCAGCGTTCCCAAGATGCACTGCATGATTACCTCAGAGACAATAACGCTACATAGACCTACCCTGACTGGAATAGTATAGCCAATGAGATGACTTGATGCAGGTTACTTGATATATTTCCACTATTAGATCTCAAGGACAAGTAGCCAGAGCATCTAAGAGAGCGATTGTAGAGACACTTCCAGGACATTTGTGACATCTGTAGTTCTTTGAAATTCCTTCTTCCGAGACTGCTTAAAAAAAAACCCAACAACCTCCAACTGAAACTAAAGAAGTAAAATAACACAGTGAGATTAGGCAATGAATAAAACAACAAACCTGCAGGCAATATAGTAAATGCTTGAACAAACAGGGGAATATTTTGCACAGTAAATCATCTTTACCGTGCTGACCTTAAAGCTGTAATGAAGACAGCTCAGCAGCAATATGTTTTTTTTTTTTCAGAAGGAAAGCTTTCCGTTAATGCAGGAAAAAGGGAGCAATGCAATGTTGGAAAACTCTTAGCGGCTTTAGTGACTTCATTGACCAGGATGCTTTTGCGGACGTCATCTGACAGCCTTGATTAGTTCACAAAGGATAGTCCATCAGTAGCTGACTGTTTAATACCAGTGATGGCTACAAAAAAAAAAAAAATGGAGAAATACAATGACCTGGATGAATGACAATATCCATACATATGGAGAAAATCCATGATGATTAGTTGGTGTTCGTATAATGAGTCACAATTGGCTAAGGTTAGGGCGATACATTACAGACTGGCGAATCAGAGGCTAGATAAGGCGGATCATCAAACAATTAAGAAAAATCATAACACTCATGTCACATGACGATGAGGGAGTCGGAGACAGAGGGACGCTTCAAGCTGACGACTCAAAAAAAAAGAAACATACTTGAAAATGGCAGAGGGATTCTTTTCCGCAGATTAGATTTGTCCTTTAGTAATGAAGATGACGCGCAGGAACCCCACGATAATGTGTGTCCTTGGCCATATTTAGACATATGTATGTGTTTAGAGAAAACAATGCCCAAAACCTTAGTTTTTAGTTGTTTACTCTGTGAACCAAAATCATAACTGCTCTCTTCATCTAAGACATCCAACACAAATTTAGGTACACACATAAAGGTGAGTTGAGTTCATGAAAAGTTTTACTGCACTGCATTACCAACGGTTTCCACACAATTATTGCTACAATGGTAAATTTTTTGTCTACTTTATACCTGCATTATCCTTTTCATCCTTTGTAACTGAGCTACTGTGTTGAACAGTTTCCCTTGTGGATAAATAAAGTTTGTGTAAGTCTAAGTCGAATGTACCAGTGCATGAGAAGTGAAGTGAATTATATTTATATAGCGCTTTACATTGTGAAACCCAATATCTAAGTTACATTTAAACCAGTGTGGGTGGCACTGGGAGCAGGCGGGTAAAGTGTCTTGCCCAAGGACACAACGGCAGTGACTAGGATGGCGGAAGCGGGGATCGAACCTGCAACCCTCAAGTTGCTGGCACGGCCGTTCTACCAACCGAGCTATACTACCCCCGAGAGCCCTTTTTACATGAAATAACATCCACTAAGTCACTGTTACAATCGTTTTAACCAATAAAGCAGACATGATAATAGGAAATAAAACATAGATGGCCTGATCTAACTAAAGGTTTGCATGTATTAGGAAAAGGTGCAAACTTGATAGCGCATGCAAAGCTAATGCAATTGGCGCATCTATCTTCATGTATACAGTTTATGAAGAATATCAGAACACCCATAATACCGGGAGGAAGAGATGCAAATGTAATAATTTAGTACTGGCCTTGTGATTTATTAAGACTGAAACTGTTTTGCGCCCACTGTTCTATTTAGCACGTCTATGGTGCTGCAAAGACAGATGATATTTGGATTGTCAGGAATAAAAATATTAGACATATTGTCTATTCAGCAATATAAATTCATTATTTTATAGCTTCTGGAAGCTATAAGCGGCTGATTAAAACAAATGTAATTGATTTTCTACTGCCATTTTTTTCATATAGGTTAAGATACAGTATATTATCAACGTAACTCCTACAAGAAAAAAAACATCTTGCAATGTGCATTTTCTTGCATTTGGATGATTCCAGATGCACCATCACATCACCGGTGCCTCTCAGAGTGCACCTTCAGCGTGCTAAAAATATGTTATTTTTGTCGAGCTATGACTTCCGTAAGAAAGGTGGTTTATTACTGTATAGTTTATTTGTATGCCGCATATTCCACAACAAAACAAAACAGCAGAGATTAGACCGTTGGAGCATATGATGTCAGTCAGTCTACCCCAGGGCAGCTGTGGCTACGAAAGTAGCTTACCACCACCAGGTGTGAATGAATGATGGGTTCTACATGTAAAGCGACTTTAGGTACTTAGAAAAGCGCTATATAAATCCCAGGTATTATGATGTCATAAATGTGGAGGGAAATTAATCTCTATATAAAGTTTATGGTCACAGCTGGTATAGTACATGCAAAATCTTCATTTAATGTGGGCAGTCTGCACCACTTTATCACTTGTTGTCAGTTGTACAAGCAGTCGTAGTCCACAACATGTCCACTAATAGTTGGCCCAGAAGCAGTTTTTCACTTTTGCGCACACTATTAAATAGGGATGAGAATATTATAAAATCAAATCAACTTTATTTATAAAGCACATTTAAAATTTACCACAGGGGTAGCCAAAGTGCTGTACAATGGGCAGGTTAAAAGATAATACGAGAACCGAGCAAACACAACACAACACAAACAGAACACGATAAAAAAAAAAATGTATATATAAAAACATAAAAACATAAAAACATAAAAACAGGTTCACAGCAGGTGTTCTATGGGGCATTATTGCAGGATGGATATCACTCAGTGTTAAAAGCCATGGAATAAAAGTATGTTTTTAAGAGAGATTTAAAATTATTATTATTATTAGCCTTTATTTAACCAGGTAAAATCCCATTGAGATCAAATATCTCTTTTCCAAGGGAGACCTGGCCAAGAGGGCAGCAGCAAGGTTACATTAAAAACAGTAAACAAATACATAAAACATCACATTTACGACATTAAAACTTGCTTTAAAAACAGGAAGAGAGGAGGCTTGTCTAATACTCAGAGGTAGGTCGTTCCAGAGCTTGGGAGCAGCAGCAGCGAAAGCTCTGTCACCTCTAAGCTTCAGCCTTGTGTCCGGGACCGTCAGTAGCAGCTGATCGGCTGATCTTAGGGATCGGGTGGGGCAGTAAGGCTGAAGGAGGTCGGAGAGATATGTTGGCGCGAGGTTGTTTAGACATTTAAAAACAAATAAAAGGAGTTTAAAATTGATTCGGTAACGCACAGGGAGCCAGTGAAGGGACGCTAATATAGGGGTAATGTGCTCGCGCCTGCAGGTCTGTGTTAGCAGACCCGCAGCAGAGTTCTGCATGAGCTGCAGGCGGGCGAGGGAGGCCTGGCTAATGCCTACATACAGGGCATTGCAGTAGTCTAAACGAGTCGAGATAAAGGCGTGGATTAATTTCTCGAGATCATGTCCTGATAGAAGCGGTTTCACTTTCGCTATTTGGCGTAATTGATAAAAGCTTTTTTGTACGACGCTGCTGATTTGTCATTATTCATTTGTTAAAATAGTTTCTGACCAAAGTGCTCTGTGTTCTTCAGGGCTCAATTTTTGGACCTCTATTGTTCAACTTGCACATGCTCCCACTAGGTCAGCTAATACGCACCTTCAATGGGTCCTACAACAACTATGAAGATAGCACTCAAATCTGACGGCAGGTGAAAGTTAGCCTGTTGATTCACTGTGTCGCTGCATCGAACGGCTCAGCGGGCAAAACTGAAATTGTTTTCTTTGACTCACATACACAATTTCTAATTCTCATGGCCAGACCTTTGTGTTTATTTCCGCACCTGACGGTTTCGGCTACAACTGTTGCCTTCCTCAGAGGTTGTCATTTGACACCTCTGAGGAAGGCAACACACAAACATATAAAGTCAACTTGTTTTTCCACTCTACAGGTACTTTAAGTCAATAACATCAACAGCTTTTTACCACCTGAAAAACATTGCCAAAATCTGAGGAATAATGTCTAAATCAGACTTAGAAAGACTAATCCATGGATTTGTCTCCAGCAGGTTAGACTACTTTAACTGGGCTCAATGAGCAACAACTCATTCAATTCCGATTCTTTGGGTAACATTCTCGATTCAACCTGATTCTCTGAATATTTCATTTGGTATAAAAATTATAATGAAAACCTGGTTATAGGTTATACATGACGTATACTGTATGTGCAGCAAGTAAATGCACAGATCGCCTAAAACACCTCTTTTGATGAATTGATTTTTAAAAAACTTTTTTTTTTCAATCAGTTTCTTCGAGAACAACTACTATTAGTGGCCTTGTGGTTAGAGTGTCTGCCCTGAGATTGGTAGGTTGTGAGTTCAAATCCTGGCCGAGTCATACCAAATACTATAAAAATGGGACCTATTACTTCCCTGCTTGGCACGCAGCATCAAGGGTTGGAATTGGGGGTTAAATCACCAAAATGATTCCTGAGCGTGGCCACCACTGCTGCTCACTGCTCCCATCACCTCCCAGGGGGTGAAACAAGGGGATGGGTCAAATGCAGAGAGTCATTTCACCACACCTAGTGTGTGTGTGACTATCAGTGGTATTTTAACTTTAACTATGTAGTATTTATTTGGATCTCAGTAGACCATGCCCTTTGGAGTCTAGATCTCATCTAGTGACCAATGCTTATGTATTATTGATATTTTTTTATTTAGTTCATTTAGCCATTTTATACTTGAAATGCCTACATATGTTGCATATGCTTAACACAAAATCAATGAGAGTGAATCTGCAAACTTCGAAGCGCAATGTGGCGAGGGACGACTGTATACACTGATGTAAAACATTTACATGTTCTACAAACAGAAATTGACAAATTTGCATATTTTGCACGAACCATGTCATGACCAGTTAAGTTGTATGCATTCTGTCACATTGCGATGTATTCCTTCTGACATTTAAAAGAGTGCCATACATATATGCCAAAGGTTATTAGCAACGCCCCAAAATGCTTTTATGTCTTTCCCCACTCTGTTAAAAGACAAAAACTAGGTTCTAAGCGACAAGCTTCTTTCTGCCTCCTGGGCAGAGGTATAATCTCATTTTCCACAAGGCTGGTGCTATTGCCCATGAAAAAAGTCTTTATCAAATTCACACACAGTGATTATGTTGCGCATGGCATTCGCCGCCGTATCTGTGTCACTTGTGCAGCCAGTGGCCGGCTCAGAGAGCATTAACAGATAGGACAGACGCACACTTGTCTGCATGGGAATAGTGCCGATAACACTCAACATGCTTACCAGGAAGCTGGGCCATGAGAGAATTCAGCTTTTTAACTCATACAAACAGCCAATTCTATTTTCAAGCACTATTTGTTGAATATTTGTTTGGCTGCTGAGCTGCAGTGTGATTGTGAACTTTGTAAGTTAGAGCTTTCACCTAAAAGAGGTGGTCTTTCTTCCAAACACCTTGAAGGTGCTCTGACTTTGAACCATCTGGCAAATGAAACAATCGAGCAATGAACCGCGTATTAGTGGCATACTTCAAGGTAGAGTGTCAAACAGCAATGACTTGAATTACTGCACACATGCTCGGTTTAGTATGTATGCATCTATTATGTTGCATAATACCAGTATATCTTCCTTCACTGTGTGAAGGAGGATTATCTGCTCAAGATGTGTACTTACAACACACTTGTATGGAAGCATTATTGGAGCAAAATTATTTGCAAACGTGTATCTCAATCCGTGCACATGTAATCCAATTCATGTGCGTGTGTACTAATTTGTGTGTCTGTATATCAATCTGAGTGTGTGTATTCAGATCCATGTACCGTATTTTTCGGAGTATAAGTCGCTCCGGAGTATAAGTCGCACCGGCCGAAAATGCATAATAAAGAAGGAAAAAAACATATATAAGTCGCACTGGAGTATAAATCGCATTTTTGGGGGAAATGTATTTGATAAAACCCAACACCAAGAATAGACATTTGAAAGGCAATTTAAAATAAATAAAGAATAGTAAACAACAGGCTGAATAAGTGTACGTTATATGACGCATAAATAACCAACTGAGAACGTGCCTGGTATGTTAGCGTAACATATTATGGTAAGAGTCATTCAAATAACTATAACATATAGAACATGCTATACGTTTACCAAACAATCTGTCACTCCTAATCGCTAAATCCCATGAAATCTTATACGTCTAGTCTCTTACATGAATGAGCTAAATAATATTATTTGATATTTTATGGTAATGTGTTAATAATTTCACAACTAAGTCGCTCCTGAATATAAGTCGCACCCCCGGCCAAACTATGGAAAAAACTGTGACTTATAGTCCGAAAAATACGGTATGTGTGTTTTAGATCCGCATACGCCTGTTTTAAGTTGTCTGTCTGTCCCTAATCAGAAACAACCCTTGGTGGGCTGTCTACTTACACCTGACTTTTGCGACACTTCTTTCTGCTATATAAGATGTGAGCGAGTGCATCCAGATTCGTGAGCGGGTTTTACAACTTGCAACTCGCATTCAGAAGTGCTTGCGTATGGTCCCAACTGGGATAACAAAGAAAAACTAATACTTTTTCAAAAAGTTTTTTTTCAGTCTGAACTTAAACTCTACCCATCTTGTCCTTGAAGGTGATTTTAATTGCTGCCTCGACCCATCCTTAGAATGCTCTTCTACTAAAAATCCCCACCCTTCAAAATCAGCCTGAGTCATCCAGACCTTTATAGAGCAGTATGGCATTTTAGACACCTGGCACTCACTTAACCTTAATGCCAAGCAGTTTTCCTTTTTCTCTCCTGTACACGGTACTTTCTCTCGAATAGACTTATTTCTCATTGACAATAGACTAATACCTTCTGTCTGCTCTTGCTCTTATGGTCCAATAGTTATATCTGATCATGCAAGGGTTGTTGTCGACATCTCCCTCCCAGGCCGGCCAATGTCACGCTCTCCCTGGTGCTTCAGTCCCCTTTTGCTCTGTGAGTCAGATTTTATTACGTCTATTAATAACAGTATCGACTTGTTCACCTCAACCAACGTGAGTGAAGATGTGTCCGCATCAACAATTTGGGAGGCATGCAAGGCTTAACTTCGTGGGCAGGTCATTTCCTATTCTGCCTACAAAAGAAAGTTTGCTATTGAAAAGAGAGGGCATCCATCAAAAAGTATCACAGAGTTGCAGGACAGATGTGCAATATCACCTGATGCTGGTCTACTTAAGGAATTACTCACTAAAAAAGCTATATTTGATATCATGGCATCTGAGGAGGCAGCAGCAACATTACTAAGAACACGCTCAAATTTGTACGAATCAGGTGACAAACCTATCAAATTGCTTTCACACCAAATTCGGCAACTCTCTTCATCCATGCATATCTCACAGATAGACACTGGTACTATGATATCGGTTGACCCAGTAATCATAAATAACCAATTTAAAGGCCTACTGAAATTATTTTTTTTTATTTAAACGGGGATAGCAGATCCATTCTATGTGTCATACTTGATCATTTCGCGATATTGCCTTATTTTTGCTGAAAGGATTTAGTATAGAACAACGACGATAAAGTTCGCAACTTTTGGTCTCTGATTAAAAAAAAGCCTTGCCCCTACCGGAAGTAGCGTGACGTAGTCAGTTGATCGCCTCCTCATATTTTCCTATTGTTTTCAATGCAGCTAGAGCGATTCGGACCGAGAAAGCGACGATTACCCCATTAATTTGAGCGAGGATGAAAGATTCGTGGCTGAGGAACGTTAGAGTGACGGACTAGAATGCAGTGCAAGACATATCTTTTTTCGCTCTGACCGTAACTTAGGTACAAGCTGGCTCATTGGATTCCACACTCTTTCCTTTTTCTATTGTGGATCACGGATTTGTATTTCAAACCACCTCGGATACTATATCCTCTTGAAAATGAGAGTCGAGAACGCGAAATTGACATTCACAGTGACTTTTATCTCCACAACAATACATCGACGAAACACTTTAGCTACGGAGCTAACGTGATAGCATCGTGCTTAACTGCATATAGAAACAAAATAAATAAATCCTTGACTTGAAAAATAGACAGAAGATCAACAATACTATTAAACCAGGGACATGTAAATACACGGTTAATGCTTTCCAGCCTGGCGAAGGTTAACAATGCTGTTGCTAACGACACCATTGATGCTAACTTAGCAACCGGACCTCACAGAGCTATGCTAAAAACATTAGCTATCCACCTACGCCAGCCAGCCCTCATCTGCTCATCAACACCCGTGCTCACCTGCGTTCCAGCGATCGACGGTGCGACGAAGGACTTCACCCGATCACAGATGCGGTCGGCGAGACGGAGGAAGTTAAGGTGAGTTCGCCGGTTAACGCGTCTGCTATCCATCTCTGTCTTCCTGGTTGTGTTGCTGTAGTCCGCCGCTAATACACCGATCCCACCTACAACTTTCTTCTTTGCAGTCTCCATTGTTCATTAAACAAATTGCAAAAGATTGACCAACACAGATGTCCAGAATACTGTGGAATTATGAGATGAAAACAGAGCTATTTTGTATTGGATTCAATGGGGTACAGATACTTCTGTTTCACTGGCTACGTCACGCGCATACGTCATCATCCAAAGGCATTTTTAACCGGAAGTTTAGCGGGAAATTTAAAATTGCACTTTATAAGTTAACCCGGCCGTATTGGCATGTGTTGCAATGTTAAGATTTCATCATTGATATATAAACTATCAGACTGCGTGGTCGGTAGTAGTGGGTTTCAGTAGGCCTTTAAGACTTTTTACGAAGCCCTAACTATTGACCCTAAAATATCTGTTGGGCTGAATGGACCTCTGACCCCTGAAGAACTAAAGTCTGCCTTGAGGTCAATGCAGAGTGGAAAACGTCCATACTTTGACGGATTTCCTGCTGAATTTTATTAGACATTTTTGTCCCCACTTTTATTAAACATACACAATGAATCCCTCTAGACAGGTATCCTTCCTCCCACACTGCGCCAGGCCACCATATCACTTTTACTAAAAAAGGATAAAGATCCTCTGCTATAGTGTAAGTATTGCCCTATCTTGCCCTATCTCTTTACTTTGTGCCGATGTAAAACTCTTAACTGAGATTCTTGCAGCTCGCTGAAAACCGTTGTGTCCTCTATTATTTCTACTGACCAAACTGGGTTTATCAGGGAAAGACAGTTCTTTCACAATGTCAGGCGCCTTCTAAATATTTTACATTCCACTTTGACATCTTGCATCCCAGAAGTTATCATCTCAATGGATGCAGAGAAAGATGGAATTATCTATTTTTCACATTAGGAACATTTGGCTTTGGTCGTAAATTTATATCACAGGTCAAGCTTCTGTATACATTACAACTTGCTAGAGTCCGAACAAACAATGACTGTTCAGTATATTTCCCTCTTTCTCGTGGAACTTGCCAGGGCTGCCCACTGTCTCTCCTATTATTCACTATCGCCATTGAACCTTGGGCAGTGGCCATTAGGTCCAGCCACATGCCTGGTATTTTGAGGGGAGGACAGGTGCATAAGCTGTCACTGTATGCTGATGACTTCATAATGTTCATGTCTCACCCTGGTATATTTATTTATTCATCCACTTATGACACCACTGGACAAGTTTGGGAAGTTATCAGGTTATAAGCTAACTATCCAAAAAAGTGAAGTTATGCCTGTCAATGCTGCTACTACAACATATGCCCTTTTGGACCTTCCCTTCAAAGTCTCTATGGATAAGTTGGTATACTTTGGCATCTGTGTTACCAGAAAGTGCTCATATTTAATAGGCCACAACATTTTACCACTATTAAGCAGGATGAATGAGGGTTGTTTGTGTTGGTCTTTTCTTCCCTTGTCTCTTGCTGGAAGAATGAATTGCATTTAAATTAATCTCCCTAAATTTTTGTACCATTTCCAATACTTACCTTTATTTATCCCAAAACACATTTTCCGTGATCTTGACTGTTCGATCTTAAAGGCCTACTGAAATGATTTTTTTTTATTTGAACGGGAATAGCAGATCCATTCTATGTGTCATACTTGATCATTTCGCGATATTGCCATATTTTTGCTGAAAGGATTTAGTAGAGAAAATCGACGATAAAGTTCGCAACTTTTGCTCGCTGATAAAAAAAGCCTTGTCTGTACCGGAAGTAGCGTGACGTCACAAGCGGTAGTGCTGCTCACAATTCCCCATTGTTTACAATGGAGCGAGAGAGATTCGGACCGAGAAAGTGACGATTACCCCATTAATTTGAGCGAGGATGAAAGATTCGTATATGACAGGGGTCGGCAACCCGCGGCTCCGGAGCCGCATGCGGCTCCTTGACCACTCTGATGCGGCTCAGCTACATACGTGCCGACTCCCCCGATTCTCCCAGGAGAATTATGGATCTCAGTGTCTCTCATAGATTACTACCGGGGAAACAATAATCCTATTTACACTCTAATTACTAAATAAAGGGCGTGCTCTAATTGCACTGCAGTAATTGTCCTTTATAGCATTTACTTACAGCGTGCCAGTCCAGCCACATGTTGCATGTTGTCATTACTTGCACACACAGTGGACAGCAAAGCATACTTACTCATCAGCCACACAGCTTACACTGACGGTAGCCGTATCAAACAACTTTAACATTGTTACGTTACAAATATGCGCTACACTGTGAACCCACACCAAAAAAGAATGAAAAACACATTTCTGGAGAACATCCCACCGTAACACAACATAAACACAACACAACCATTACCCAGAATCCCATGCAGCCCTAACTCTTCCGGTCTACATTATACACCCCCGCTACCACCAAATCCCCCCACACATCAACCCCCCCCCCCCCCCCCCCCTCTCCGTGCGCTGGTTGTGAGCGGAAGAGTTAGGGCTGCATGGGATTCTGGGTATTGGTACCGTCAGTGTAAGATGTGTGGCTGCTGAAGTAGTAGCCTTGCTGTCACTTACGTGAGTAAGCTAAAATTGCATTCTACGTGTGGTCGAGCAGGTACACTGTTAGGGCAGACTGTAGAGGGCGCCAAATGCAGTGTCATCACGTTCTGATATTCGGGAGTCTCCCGGGAAAAATGAGAGGGTTGGCAAGTATGACGCTATTAAGTGCCATTCATTCAAAACTCGTGGGCTGCACTAACACCAAATTTCCACATTAAAGTGCGTGCCGGTACGTGTGTCGGAGACCCCTGGTTAACATAGCACAAAGCATTAAAGCTTTGTATGCGGTGTTTTTCATTTTAAATTTGTTTTGTGGCTCCCATTACTTTCTTTAGTTTGTGGAACTTGCCAAAATGGCTCTTTGAGTGGTAAAGGTTGCCGACCCCTGGTATATGAGGAACGTTACAGTGAAGGACTTGAGAGGCAGTGATGGACGTATCTTTTTTCGCTCTGACCGTAACTTAGGTACAAGCTGGCTCATTGGATTCCACACTCTCTCCTTTTTCTATTGTGTATCACAGATTTGTATTTTAAACCATCTCAGATACTATATCCTCTTGAAAATGAGAGTCGAGAACGCGAAATGGACATTCACAGTGACTGAACATGTAAATACACGATTAATAATTCAGCTTTGCGAAGCTAAAAAAATAGAAGCTAACCTAGCTACGTAGCCAACGTGATAGCAGCAGTCTCAAATGCAGATAGAAACTAAATAAAAAAAAACCCTGACTGGATGGATAGACAGAAGATCAATAATACTATTAAACCATGAACATGTAAATACACGATTAATAATATTCCGCTTGGCAAAGCTAAAAAAAAACAGAAGCTAACCTAGCTGCGTAGCCAACGCGATAGCATAGCAGTCTCAAATGCAGATAGAAACTAAATTAAAAAAAACCCTGACTGGATGGATAGACAGAAGATCAATAATACTATTAAACCATGAACATGTAAATACACGATTAATAATATTCTGCTTGGCGAAGCTAAAAAAACAGAAGCTAACCTAGCTGCGTAGCCAACGCGATAGCATAGCAGTCTCAAATGCAGATAGAAACTAAATTAAAAAAAACCCTGACTGGATGGATAGACAGAAGATCAATAATATTATTAAACCATGAACATGTAAATACACGATTAATAATATTCCGCTTGGCGAAGCTAAAAAAACAGAAGCTAACCTAGCTGCGTAGCCAACGCGATAGCGTCAGTCTCAAATGCAGATAGAAACTAAATAAAAAAAAACCCTGACTGGATGGATAGACAGAAGATCAATAATACTATTAAACCATGAACATGTAAATACACGATTAATAATATTCCGCTTGGCAAAGCTAAAAAAAAAACAGAAGCTAACCTAGCTGCGTAGCCAACGCGATAGCATAGCAGTCTCAAATGCAGATAGAAACTAAATTAAAAAAAACCCTGACTGGATGGATAGACAGAAGATCAATAATACTATTAAACCATGAACATGTAAATACACGATTAATAATATTCTGCTTGGCGAAGCTAAAAAAACAGAAGCTAACCTAGCTGCGTAGCCAACGCGATAGCATAGCAGTCTCAAATGCAGATAGAAACTAAATAAAAAAAAACCCTGACTGGATGGATAGACAGAAGATCAATAATACTATTAAACCATGAACATGTAAATACACGATTAATAATATTCCGCTTGGCAAAGCTAAAAAAACAGAAGCTAACCTAGCTGCGTAGCTAACTTAGATGCGGCGGCGGGCGTTGTACGCTTTTGACGACACCCCGGCCGCTATCAGAGTCGGCAAGAAACATATATTTCCCCAAAGTTACGTACGTCACATGCACATATCGACACGCACGTACGGGCAAGCGATCGAATGTTTGGAAGCCAAAACTAGACTCACCGTAGTGCGTCTGTTATCCTGCTCAAAACACAACACAACCTCCTGGTGTTGGTGTTGCTGTAGTCCGCCACTCCACCGATCGCACCTACAACTTTCTTATTTGCAGTCTCTATTGTCCATTAAACAAATTGCTTAATCGCTTTATTAACAAGCGGTAACTGGTTGTAGTTCAAAAAGTAATGCACACACATACACGAGCTGCTGTTAGCCAAAACTCCCGCTCACACACACTCAAGTTCTCCGCCAACTCACTCGCGCATGCGCGTTCCCCAAACTCTTAAAGACAGAGTACACTAATGCAAATATCACAGATATTACAGTATTGTACTTAGCCGCTAAGACACCGATCGATCCCACCTACAACGTTCTTCTTTGCAGTCTCCATTGTTCATTAAACAAATTGCAAAAGATTCAGAATACTGTGGAATTTTGTCGAAGAAAACAAGAGGCTTTTCTATCGGGTCCGATGGGGTCCAACCACTTCCGTTGCTTTTGTGACGTCACGCGCATAAATCATATCCAAAGGAGTTTTTCAACCGGAAGTGTGGCGGGAATTTTAAAATTGCACTTTATAAGTTAACCCGGCCGTATTGGCATGTGTTGCAATGTTAAGATTTCATCATTGATATATAAACTATCAGACTGCGTGGTAGGTAGTAGTGGGTTTCAGTAGGCCTTTAAAGGTTATTTGGAACAAAAAGACTCCTAGAATTCGGAAAAACACTTTGCAGTCTCCCAGGGACTTCGCTGGGTTGTCTCTGCCAAACTTTTTATTTGACTATTGGGCTGATAACATCCGCAGCATGCTAAACTGGTGCTATATTAGCAACCAACTACCACCTTGGCTGCAGATTGAGGAGGCCTCCTGCAACTCTTTTACCTTAATGTCCCTTATTTGCCTTTCTCAGACGTTGTCACCGTTAACTTATCCTAATAATGCAAATGTTAAAAATTATCCATAAATTTGGGCTCAATTTAAAAGACATGTTGGATTTCACTCTGTGCCTCTCTCGTCTCCAATTAACTTAAACCTTTTATTTACGCCCCCTGTTAGTGATATGGCCTTTGTAGCCTGGGAGACTGCCGGGATTCAATACATTAGTGATCTTTAAATTAATGAAACATTTGCGTCCTTTGACCAATTCGCCCACAAATTTGGCTTTCATAGAAACCAGTTACACTGATAATTGCAAATTAGGGACTTTGTTTGAACACACTTCCCTGGTTTTCAAAATATTCCACCTGCAACCCTGACAGACTCTCTATTTAAACTCAATCCATATTCCAAGGGCAATATCTCTAAACTATATACAGACATCAGTTCATGCCTCATGGTGACTGGTGATTTGTGTTCAACATGGTCTTCGGCGCTAAACATAGAAGTAGAGAAAAATACCTGGGAACAGGTTTTGAAACAAGTCCACTCCTTCTCAATCTGTGCAAGGCACAGGGTCATACAATGCAAGGTAGTACACAGAGTCCACTGGTCCAAAAGCAAACTGGCTCACATTTTCCCTGGACTGCATCCAATTTGCGATAGGTGTCATTAAGGGATAGCCGATCTTACCCATATGTTTTGGACCTGTCCTGCCCTGTCCCAGTTATAGAAATCTGTATTTCTTTCACTCTCAGCTTTCACATCAGTCCATATTAGTCCCTCAAAAATAATGGCGTTATTCGGAGTGGTACCTACAAACATTTAATTGCTGATCTATTTTGCCAATCTAGTGGCTTTTCTCAGCTTGTTTGCAAGGAGGGCCGTCCTAATGCGCTGGAAGAATACCAGCCTCCCCTCTCACTCAATAAGAGATGCTCTGTCCTTCATGAGGTTGGAAAAGATAAGGCACTCTCTTCGGGGCTCTGATGCAAAGTTTACCAAGATATGGCACTCATTTCAGGAACATGTTGATTCCTTGAGCCTGGGTGCTGTGCCGCTGCTGTTTAGGCATACCCCATGGATCAACTTCAAATGCTCAGTTTATTTGCTAAACATTATACGTTCCAAGTCATGGTAGTGGCGCACACTAATTTAATTATATTAAAACTCCCCCTTGCCTTTTCTTATTCTCTGTTATGCCTGTCATATTTATTATGATACACTGAAAACTTCAAAAAGATAGTACGCTTCTATACTAATGTACAACCTGTTTTTTGTTTGTCAAGTTAGGTTACTCAACAAAGCTTGATTTGAATAAAGCTATATATGGGACAAGCGGTAAAAAAATGGATGGATAGATGGATCTAAATCTCATATTCAAAACACCTTTTAAAATGGTGTCAGCAAAAATGTAATCATTTTGACTGCAGTATGCTAGTATGAGTGGACCACAGCAGGCATGCATATAGACTTAGACAAACTTTACTTTAGCCTACTGTACATACAGTTGGTACAGTTGCAGCCATTGTTTTTAAATAAAATAGTCCAGTTTCAGCTTAATATATTGCTTAAATTATATTCGAGTGGTATTCATAATCACAAAATGTACAATTTGCTAGTTACTAAAAAAAAGTTACTACATTGAAGATGTGCAGTCTAAACAAGCAAATGTTATAGACCTACAATTCCGAATCTTCCTTTGCAACCTGTTTTAAAACATGTTATTTTTTTTTACCATCTTTGGTCTTTAAAATGATTAATAATGAATGACATTAAAGAGGAACTGTACTTTTTTTTTTTTTGTCCTATCAATCACAATCATTATGAAAGACATGACGACAGATGTTATTTTTTTTGCATTCTAAATATTAAATAAATGCGATCAAAAGTCCGCTTACAATGGAGCCTATCGGAGCCGCGCTATTCCTCCTATGAAGCCCTCAACTAAACATCCAAACACCTCCAATGAGGTTTTTTATGCATGATGTAAGTATATTGTATATAAATAATGGAATAACGGGCACATTTATATAACATTTAATATTTTCCTACATAACGTATTTTGATCATTAATTTTAAAAACACATCACAACGTTTGCTTTTTTTTTTTCTTCATCACTGATTATTACTCACTGCAGACTTCATATGAGCCAACAAACATAATACAACATCACTTACTGTGCAACGTCTGCTGTTATTAGGATGTAGACTGCTAGGATGTTTATATAATCCCATTTAGATGAAGAATGACTCATAATCCTCACCAAGAAACGAGGTTGGGGGCAGAGGGAAACATGCGTCTTTTTGTGCCGTCTTCGCCTTTTTCGTGTCCTAAATGGTGTACCAACTTTTGGGAATACCTACTCAAACGTCTCATGTCCAGGTGTGATACATGATTTATGATCTAGAATATACATCTCAGGGAGCAGGCAAGCAAGAAAGCAGCAGACTGCTTGATGATGTAAACATAGGGACACATGGAAGTGATCATGGCGCCTTTATAAATAATGTGTCTGCGTTAGCGCTTCTAATAACAATATCCCTAATACTTGGTTAATATTCAAATGACGAAATGTCAATGGAGTATTGTTGGCGCTTTTTGAATGGTTATTTATCAGATTTTATGGGCGAAATGGTGGAGCTCCCATTGGCTCTGCAGTAAGCGAACTTTTATTTACATTTATTTAATATTAATATTTAGAATTAAAAAAAAAAAAATCCATCCGTCGTCATGTCTTTCATAATGATTGGGATTGATATTTCACAAAAATAAATAAAGCTTTTCTAAGAGAGTCGGTCTAGTTTATAATTATTTTATTACACAAATACAACTGTTCTGTGATCTATATTTATAGATTTATAATTATTGATGTAGCGCACTGAAAAATAATCATGAGGAGGTAATGGAAAACTAGTATTTCAATTAAATAGTTACACTTTAGCATACAGTCTGCTTTTGTAGTAGTATCATGTTGTTGGTAATGTCAAAAATATGAAAAACTATTTATTTTCAAGTTATACTGTGTACAGTGATACGGTATTACTGCTCAAGTCTTGAAAAATGACTGCCGCAAGATGGAGGACAGCTTGACATATGATCCGGCCAATCTGTGAGGTGTCTAGTGTATATATCTATGGTCAAAATGGTAAACAAATGCAGTGTAGCCCACTGATCAGCCTTTGGCTAGCAAGAGTCATGACTCGTGATAGTGCTAAGGGCAAGCCAGAGCTTGGAGACTCTCTTGTGTCAATAAAGCCTTCCGGTAAAATACGCAAACGGAGAAAGACAGGAGGAAAAGACGTAAGCAGTGTGCTGCCATTGTTAAGTCATGAGAGGAAAACATATTATTGCTGCACTTTAGTCAGTGAATGTATCTTTACAAATATTATCTTGACAAAGGTACATATTCTAAGCAACCTATTACAGAGAAAGCGTCAGTCATCGCAGAACAGATGAGAAGGTACAAGATCTTAGTCCTTGGTCTGTGTGAAACCAGATGGATGCAGACAAGGAAAAACCAGACTGGCAAGCGGTGAGTCCGTATTATAATCTGGACATCCAGATTACACCACACACGCAAGGAGTAGCATTTATGCTCTCCAAAAAAGCAGAGAGGTCCCTCATCAGTTGGGAGAAAATCAACTCCAGAATCATCACTGCAAGGTTCCAAATCAGACAGAAAATAATCAAGCTTCAAGTCATACAGTGCTATGCACCCACCAATAATGCCCAGCAACAGATACTACAGACCAGACGAACAACAGGGGATATCACCTCTGGCAATGGGAAAGCAAGGTATTGGCATCATGAACAAGTATGGAGAGATATTTGCGAGAGAGATTCGGACCGAGAAAGCGACAATTACCCCATTAATTTGAGCGAGGATGAAAGATTTGTGGATGAGGAAAGTGAGAGTGAAGGACTACAGTGCAGTGCAGGACGTATCTTTTTTCGCTCTGACCGTAACTTAGGTACAAGGGTTCACTGGATTCCACACTTTCTCCTTTTTGTATTGTGGATCACGGATTTGTATTTTAAACCACCTCGGATACTATATCCTCTTGAAAATGAGAGTCGAGAACGCGAAATGGACATTCACAGTGACTTTTATCTCCACGACAATACATCGGCGAAACACTTTAGCTCGGAGCTAACGTGATAGCATCGGGCTCAAATGCAGATATAAACAAAAGAAATAAACCCCTGACTGGAAGGATATACAGAAAATCAACAATACTATTAAACCCTGGACATGTAAATACACGGTTAATGGATTCCAGCTTGGCGAAGATTAACAATGCTGTTGCTAACGACGCCATTGAAGCTAACTTAGCAACGGGACCTCACAGAGCTATGATAAAAACATTAGCGCTCCACCTACGCCAGCCAGCCCTCATCTGCTCATCAACACCCGTGCTCACCTGCGTTCCAGCGATCGACGGAAGGACGAAGGACTTCACCCGATCATCCATGCGGTCGGCGGCTAGCGTCGGCTAGCGCGTCTGCTATCCAAGTCAAAGTCCTCCTGGTTGTGTTGCTACAGCCAGCCGCTAATACACCGATCCCACCTACAACTTTCTTCTTTGCAGTCTTCATTGTTCATTAAACAAATTGCAAAAGATTCACCAACACAGATGTCCAGAATACTGTGGAATTTTGAGATGAAAACAGAGCTTTTTTGTATTGGATTCAAATGTGTACCAATACTTCCGTTTAACTAGTGACGTCACTCGCATACGTCATCATACAAAGACGTTTTCAACCGGAAGTTTAGCGGGAAATTTAAAATTGCACCATTTTTAAGTTAACCCGGCCGTATTGGCATGTGTTGCAATGTTAAGATTTCATCATTGATATATAAACTATCAGACTGCGTGGTCGGTAGTAGTGGGTTTCAGTAGGCCTTTAAATTCAACATCCAGCTCTTCTAGGACATAGGGACAACTGAACTGTACCAAATCACTATACAGAACAGGTTCCAAATCCTGCAGGAAGAGGACCTAACACCAGTTGAGGAGAGTTGGAAATACATAAAAAATATATGGAAGAAGACCTGTACAGAAGTGCTCGGGAGAAAGAAAATCCACATGCTGTAGATGTCAACAGACACACTGAAAATAATAGAAGACAGAAGGGTAAAAAGGACACAAACAGTGACAGCAAAACACAAGCTTCAAACAAGGAGGTGAAAAAAGTGTTAAACGCGATAAAATAAATTATATTGGAGACTTGGCACAGCAAGCGGAGGTCCCAACTTCAAAGAACAACTTGAAGTTTCTGTACCATACCACAAAGAAACTAGCAAGCATGTTTAGGCGGACAAACACACACATCCGCAACAAGCAAGGGTAACTCCTGACCACCAAAGAAGAACAGCAGAAAAGATGGACGGAGCACTTCAGGGAATTGTTTAACAGACAGTTCCCTGCCCAGACAAAAAAGATCCCACCAGCTGCCCTAATGTTGGAGGTAAGCTGCAACCAGCCAACAAGATCTGAAGTAAAGAAGGCTATAAAGGGATTGTGCCGTGACGAGGCGGAGGGGCCAGACGAGATCCCTGCGGAGGCCTTACAGGCTGCTGTAGAAACCTCAAAAAATGCATATCGCAAGACGGTTTTTCATAATATTTTTCAAAAAATGCCAGGAGACACCAAAACATCAACAAGTCATCAAGCAGCTATACAATTTGAAAATTACATTACTGAATAGACAATATCCATCCATCCATTTTCTACCGCTTGTCCATCTTGGGGTCGCCGGAGTGCTGGAGCCTATCCCATCTGCATTCGGGCGGAAGGCGGGGTGCACCCTGGACAAGTTGTCACCTCATCGCAGGGCCAACACAGATAGACAACAATCACACTCACATTCACACACTAGGGCCAATTTAGTGTTGCCAATCAACCTATCCCCAGGTGCATGTCTTTGGAGCCGGAGTACCCGAAGGGAACTCACGCAGTCACGGGGGAGAACATGCAAACTCCACACAGAAAGACCCGAGCCCGAACCCAGGACCTTCTTATTGTGAAGCACCTGCACTCACCCCTGGTCCACCGTGCTGCCCCTGAATGGACAAAGTAACTAATATTTTTATTTTTTACTTTCCATATATGTTGACAAGTATACGTTAGACGGAGCTCCAGCACGATGGCCTCCTTTCTCACAACATTTCTGCACAACTGCCAGCATGCACATTTTCGACATGCTAAATAGACGCAAAACAGCTGTCGTATTAGAGTTTTACTCTTGCTAAATCACACTGCGTGTGCTAAATAATTACATTAGCATTTTCTCCTGCCAGTATTGTAGGTGTTCTGATGATCAGCATATAGTCTGCATATACATGAACACAGACACGCTAAATTAATTGCGCTCCTTATTTTGCTCACTTAAAAGACGTAATCCTCTGTGCACGCGCATAGTACATCAGCTTTGGGTGCGCTATCAACTTTGCACATGTTTTAATACACTCAAATCTGAAGATTTAGATTAGGCTCTTTCAAAAATCAGGCTCTTCATTCATGTCTGACCTTGATAAATTACCATGTTAGAGTTAAAAAAATGGCATTATTTTTGTAGAATTCCAAGGCAATTAGCAGTTAATTGGCCAATCAATTACTTGCATGCACGCACATCTGGCATAAATCATCACACACAGGGAAATTACTCAATCAAGTAATTGCCCTCAGTTTCCACATTCCATATTTATTTTTTCATTGGCGCACCACGACTATTCCAGCAAAACCAAAATATAACGCTGAACTCAAATAAACAATGCGGCACTTTTAAACGTTTTTCTCTAAAGTACTGTACCTCCTGTAGATGTGTTTCTCAGCCGAGTACCCTCCAGCCAGAGTTAAACATTTCTGTTTGAAAAAAAGACGTAAAACGCAGTATCTGATATTTAATTACCTTACAAAACAGTGCTCATCTGCAGTAGACTTGTTTGAAACATTTGAAAGTAAAAACACAAACAAGAGAATACACAAATTAACATATTTTTGAGCAATTTATTGTTGTGTTTTTGGGATAATAAATGCAAACACAAACACACTATAAACTTTATTATTGTTTATATTTCACAGTTGGTCTCTCTGTTACCAACATACCAATGTACTGAGCGTTTTAAGCAGCTAAACTTACTTAATCGGCAGGAGATAAAGTACTTATTTCCCTCACTGTACTCACTACCCTATTTGAGAACAAATGAAATATGGACCGATGAGGCATGATGGAAGGAAATATGTCTAGTTTTATAACAAGAGATGAGCCTACAGTGCAACCTCGATTCACAAATGCCTCTACTTGCGACCTTTCGGTTTATGGACCTTTACATCGCTATGTGTGCGAACAATGTCTTGGCGTACGAACGCTTGATTTATTCATTTTGCATGCCACTGGTCACATCCTGTGTACATTCTATAACCACCGGCACGACCATTTGAAAGAGCTTCTGGCGAGTTTATTTCCACAATTGTTGTACAGTGCAGAGCTGCGTCAGCCAGTCTTAGACTACATTTACACCGCAGACCAAAGTGGCCCAAATTACACTTTTTTTTCATCTGATTATTTTTCCAGCCGACTGTTTACACTGCAAGTAAAATGTGATTTTTTATTAGACTCCAGTGTAAACGCACACGTGGCCCCAATGTGGCCTCGACGTCACGTGCATGCGCAGTGCGATAAAGTGAAAACAAAGTGAGTTGACCTGGAGGAGGTCGCTACTAATACAAAAAAATATATAAGTCGCCACACCTTAAAATCGAGTGTTTTTTTTTTCCGTGAAAATAAAGTTATATAATGTATGAATGGATGTATATATCCATCCATCCATCCATTTTCTTCCGCTTATCCGAGGTCGGGTCGCGGGGGGAGCAGCCTAAGCAGAGAAGCCCAGACTTGGACCCTGACTTAAACAAGTTGAAAAATGTATTCGGGTGTTATCATTTAGTGGTCAATTGTACGGAATATGTACTTCACTTCGCAATCTACTAATAAAAGTTTCAATCAATCAATCAATCAATCAATCACTTCCCGCTCCCCAGCCACTTCGTCCAGCTACTCCCGAGGAATCCCGAGGCGTTCCCAGGCCAGCCGGGAGACATAGTCTTCTCAACATGTCCTGGGTCTTCCCCGTGGCCTCCTGCCGGTCGGACGTGCCCTAAACACCTCCCTAGGAAGGCATTCGGGGAAACCACCTCATCTGCCTCCTCTCGATGTGGAGGAGCAGCGGCTTTACTTTGAACTACTCCCGGATGACAGAGCTTCTCACCCTATTTCTAAGGGAAAGTCCCGTCACCAGGCGGAGGAAACTTATTTCGGCCGCTTGTACCCGTGATCTTGTCCTTTCGGTCATAACCCAAAGCTCATGAAAATAGGTGAAAACTTGTCTGTCTTAAATAGAATTTGCCCACCGAAAGCGGATGTTGTGATGAAATATCCACTTCCGCCGGCAACTGCGTCTTTCCTGGCGTACACGGTGACGTAGCTCGCCCAAAGCTGACGAAAAAGTCATATTTAGGTCACATTCAAGGTCGCATTGTGTTTAGACTAAAGTCACATTTGAAAAGATCAGGTTCCTTTCGGATTCAGGACTACCTCCAATGTGACCTGATTCTGATGCTTATAGATAAGATTTGAAGCACTTTGGGAAAAAAAATCGGATCAGTGTCACTTGAGGGCAAAACAATCAGATTTGGTGTTCAGTGTAAACGGGGGCCTTTGAGAACACTTTGTTGATCCAAAATGCTTTAAATGTGTCCAAACGCTCACAGTTGCTAGCCAACCGCTTTGAGCTAGCTCTTTAGCTAGTTAGTCTCTGCCTTGCGGCACCTTCAATTCGAAGATGTTATCAGCAAAGAAGGCTTTGTTCCGCAACAAGTCTTTAATTGGGATGATACTGAGAAATAGGGCTGCAACTAACAACTAATTTGATAATCATTTAATATGTTGATTATTACTTCGATTAATCGATTAATAATTGGATAAAAGAGAAAAACTACATTTCTATCCTTTCCACTATTTTATTGAAAAAAAACAGCATACTGGCACCATACCTATGTTGATAATTGTTTCGCAGCTGTTTGTAAAAGTTGCAGTTTATAAATAAAGGTTTGTAAAAATTAAAAACATTTTTTAAAAACATTATAAAAAAAAAAAGAAAAAAGAAAAATGGGCTGCGTGGTCGAGCCGGCAGAAGAAAGCCATTTCTGCGCAAATGTCACAAAGTATCCCGCTTACATTACGCCAAACAGCACAGAGACAAGCCTCAAAACTTCTGGAACAAAGTAATTTGGAGTGATAAGACCAAAATTAAACTATTTGGCCACTCGACCACGCAGTCCATTTTTCTTCAAGTGCCTCCTTATTGTGCATCTTGAAACAGCCACACCATCATTTTTCAGAGAGTCCTGTATTTCAGCTGAAGTTATTTGTGGATTTTTATTTGCATTTCGAACAATTTTCCTGGCTGTTGTGGCTGAAATCTTTGCTGGTCTACCTAAATCCCTCAATTTCCACTTCTTAATCAGCGTTTAAACACTGCTGATTGGCATTCTCAATTCCTTGGATATCTTTTTATACCCATTTCCTGTTTTATGCAGTTCAATTACCTTTTCTCGCAGATCCTTTAACAATTATTTTGCCTTCCCCATGACTCAGTATCCAGAAACATCTGTGTAGCACTGGATAAAAGATGCAATGGTCTGTCAGAAGCCCAGAAACTCAATGACCTTTTATACACACACATTAATTACAAACAAACATGTCACAGGTGAGGATTGGAACCTTGATTAGCCATTCAAACCTGTTTGTGCATGTTATCAGATCAAAGTCACTGGGGTATGTAAACTTTTGATCAGGGTCATTTGGGTACTTTCTTTAGTCATTTTGATCTAAAAAGAGTAAACACCGTTGTTTGCCAATAAATAGCTTCACACAACCATTAAGCATGAGTGGAAGAAAGGTTTTTGTGTTATCATTCATATTCTCTGAAGAATGGCCAAGAAATCATAAATTCTCCCAGGGTATGTAAACTTATGAGCACAACTATATATATATATATATATATATATATATATATACATATATATATATATATATATATATATATATATATATATATATATATATATATATATATATATATATATATATATATAAACTTATATATATATATATATATATATATATATATATATATATATAAACTTATATATATATATATATATATATATATATATATATATATATATATATATATATATATATATATATATATATATATATATATAAACTTATATATATATATATAAACTTATATATATATATATATATATATATATATATATATATATATATATATATATATATATATATATATATATATATATATATATATATATATATATATATATATATATATATATATATATAAACCTATATATACATGTGTATCCTCAGTCTGGACCCCCTCTCCAGGGCCCTCCCCCCCAGCGTTTACCTGTTTCTCACCTTTTTTGTAAGGGGCGCCAGGAGTTGGCAGACCCATCAGCGATCCTGTTCTGTCTCCCTGTAATGTTTGTCTGATCTTGAATGGGATTGTGCTGAAAATCCTAATTTCCCCTTGGTGATTAGTAAAGTACTTCTGATATTAGTGTTGTGCCGATACCAATACTTTGGTACCGGTAAACACTTATTCTTCTGTTGTTTGGATGCTTTACATTAGTTTTGGATGATACCACAAATTTAGTACTGAGTACCGAACAACCATTATATATATATATAGTAGGGATTTAAGTATAGCCAATCTCCTGGTATGATATTACAATTACAATATTATGGTGGTATACTGTATGTTTAAAAGTGGCAGGAATGTTTATAATAAAGTAAACTTAATTTAATTGAACCACAAATATAGTGCTAAAATGTTCATATTTATTACCACAAACAGTTCAAAAGGTTGAATGCAAAGAATTGTGCATGGACATCCACTGTTTCAAGCAAATATTTAAAAAAGAAAAATGACAGTTGTGTGTCTTTAAAGTGACAATGTGAACATCCTGTGTAAACAAATAATGTTCACTTTAATGTATTTTAACTTGTACTAACTGAGAAGCAGTGTCTTCTACAGTGGATATTTTGATATCAGTCTGGCATATGCTGTTTCTCAGAAAAGTTAGCCAGCAATTTATTTTTTAATAATGTGAATACCTCACAAACTGATGTTTGGCTTCGCTGGCTTCAAATCGCTTTTCTGGATGACAGTTTATGAGGAGACAATTTGTCTTGGGTGTACGCTGCCTTCGGCTCCGGCTTCCTCCCACCTCCAAAGACATGCACCTGGGGATAGGTTGATTGGCAACACTAAATTGGCCCTAGTGTATGAATGTGAGTGTGAATGTTGTCTGTCTATCTGTGTTGGCCCTGTGATGAGGTGGCCACTTCTCTAGGGTTTTCCCTGCCTTCCGCCCGAGTGCAGCTGGGATAGGCTCCAGCCCGCTCGCAACATCAAGAGAAACAAGTGGTGGAAAAATAGATGGATGGATTGAGTAGTTTACCACAAGTAGTTTTTCAGTTTCTTAATATTTCCTACATATACATTTTTTTTGGCCGATTACATCCGTGCCAATGTTAATTTTGTTGAGTAAAAACGTTGGTCTTAATTATCGGCATCAACATATTTTCCGCTGCCTAAAACAGGTCTTGCTGGGAATTTAGTTTTTGAGATGCTCTGCAATGACCTTAATAAAAGTGGTTTAAAGACAACTTCAAAGATGCGCTATTCTTTATAATTTTTTTTTCCTTGTAATTTTAGTCGACTAAAATGTTGAGGAATTTAGTCGACTAAAACTAAATCAATTTAAATGACTATAAAACTAAAAGACATTTTCGTCAAACGACTATGACTCAAATTAAATGAAAGACTGCTGTCAAAATTGACACTGTTGACGATAACTGGAACGAACATTTTTAATCAACAAAAATAACAACACTTCCCCGTGCGGTGCCACGTGATGGAAACGCAGACTTTCTTACCTCCCCCAGGGCTTGTTTGTCTGTTTGTTAGCAACTTAACTCAAATAGTTATAGAATGATTTTGATGACATGTTTCAGGAAATGTACAAAACAACCCAATTCCTTTGATCGACTACGAACACTCTTCACTTCCTGCTTTCTACGCCCTGCCCTGCACAGACGACACTGAATTTTTAAACACTGAATTATAAAACATGTATTTTGCAAAAAAACATTTTTCAATGGAATTGTCAGCATTTTTGATGTAAAAAAAAAATCAATTCGCAAAATTCAGTTACATGAATTTAGTGTCAGAAAAAAAGCTTTCGTAATTAAGACACAAATTAACTTCCATAGTCAACCAGTCTGACATTATTCCTACACTAGACAAGCAGCCAACACAGTACAAAAATGGAGCGATAATTGCTAATATTGTGTGACCTTAGTTTTCTTTGTTTGTTTCTTCTTTTGCTTTAATTTAAGTTAATGTTCCACTGATAATTTTTGACCAGAAACAATGATGTTTTCGATTTTATAGGAACCCTGCAATTTATGCACCGCCACGCATCTTTGCCCACAACTTCCCCGCACATTTTGGCCAATCAGTGTAATTTTGGCCAATCAAATATGTTTAAGCGTGTGTCAATATACAAAAAAAACAAAAAAACAATCCATCAACTCTATTGATCAAACGCCACATTAGTCGTCTTCCAGCATTGCTCAGATGTACTTTATGTTCCTGTCTACAGTGTTAATAAGGTAAATAAATAAATGATAAATGGGTTATACTTGTATAGCGCTTGTCTACCTTCAAGGTACTTTGACACTATTTCCACATTCACCCATTCACACACACATTCACACACTGATGGTGGGAGCTGCCATGCAAGGCCCTAACCCCGACCCATCAGGAGCAAGGGTGAAGTGTCTTGCTCAAGGACAAAACGGACATGACGAGGTTGGTAGAAGGTGGGGATTGAACCAGGAACCCTCAGGTTGCTGGCACGGCCACTCTCCCAACCACGCCACGTGTGAATATAGTATATAAACATTTCGCAACACACCAGCATCCTCACTTCCTAGTTTACATGTATTTATATAACTTTGTAGGCTTTATTTATCTAGTGTAAGGGAATTAAGAGCAGATTTCCATTTGCAATGCTGACCTAGCAAGGAGGCAGCATTTAAATGACAGAGGTGTTGATGTACAATGATAATTTCTTATTTGTAATCAAAAATTTGAATTTGAAAAAATGTATATATGTGTTGGCCCTGCGATGAGGTGGCGACTTGTCCAGGGTGTACCCCGCCTTCCGCCCGATTGTAGCTGAGATAGGCTCCAGCGCCCCCCGCGACTCCGAAGGGAATAAGCGGTAGAAAATGGATGAATGGATGGTATATTTTTATGCCGGGCTAAATGTGTGTCTGTCAATATTTAAGATTGACAGACACGTGTAAGTGTAAAACATACACAGAGAATGTCTGCAACTTGTGGATGACACTGCAGACAGTGAACAATAAGGAAGCCTTTGGTGCTGTTTCTTTCAATAAGCATCACTAATTGTTACTATAATGAGGTATAATTAATAAACAGTAACCATCATTTTACAATGAGCTCTGAGTATGTGCTATTACTACCATCTAGTGTCTACTTTTAGGTCTGTGTGGTCATCAATAAAGTATTTGTCTTTTAGTATTTGTAAAATTTTTCCTATGATTCTTCAGTTTAAGATTTCAATACACTTAAAAAAATGCTCACAAAGTCACAAGATGATTTAACGATATCCAAAAAAATAAGCCTAAAAAAAACCCCAACTTTTGACGTAACTTTCTGAAAAAGCTGCCGCGAATTCAGGCATTTTAGGCCCCAAAAATCGCAAAAAACAGAACCGGTGAAAGTCTAGTTTCCTGTAGAGTCTGTGATGACTTCTTTCGAGTGGAATGTATTGCTCTATTGCGGTCCCAAGTTATTTTTAATAATTTAAAACTTTTAATTGAAATGTAGGTGAACAGTAAATATACATATAAGAAAAAATCCAAATAAAATATATATTAAAAAAAATGTAAACCATTTAAAAATTTAAAAAAATATATCTCCCCAGTACACATGGATTATTCATGAATGGTATCTTGGATGACTGACAGCCTGAAAATTAAAATGTATGAGATGAATTTAAGATGCAACGTTGCTGCAGGTTGGAGTCCCTCCAGATTGTGCCTGTGGATGCAGAGAAGGGGACTATTTCTCCCAAAACAGGAAAATGGATACTCGTATTGTCGTGTTGTAATTGAATGAATGAAGTGCGTACAGTACATGCACAGCATGGTTATTTAAAGAGAGCTATGCACAAGGGACTGGCGGTCCCAGCAGTCAGCAGGCAAGCAGAAGCAAGTGCCCATGCATGAAAGCAACATCACAATTTACAAATAGGTCTTACACCAGTATTCGGCATCACTCACGTGGGAAATATGTTTTTATTTTTAAAAACTGATATGTATAACATGCTGATATACAGTACATGCTTATTTCTACTCACTCCTCTTTGTCAGACTCGACGCTCAAGCTGAAGACCAAAAGAAACCGAACAAAAACAGCTGTGACCCACATGCTGTGCAATATTTACATTGTCAATTGTATGTCAAATGCATGTCATGTATATTAAATGACACCTACAGTATTCATATCTATATCAATGCATTGGTAATTGTTTATCATTATATTATTACAACATTTTTGTATTTCTCTGTCACACCAAATATTCACATATGTCACCACACTTTCACTACTTACTGACCTCCTTGCTTATACATTTCTACAAGCTCACTCAGAGGCGGAACGATTGGAGGCAATATTTTTCAAACTCTGATGGTAGTGTACCACTCGGGCTACATCTAATGGTACTCCATATAATTACTTCAAGGGGCCCAAAGATTTTCCCAATTTCACATTTAAAACATGACCCGGGGGGAGTCAAGTGCCAATTGCTGGACAACGTCCACAGTACTTAGATCTGACCACATGCCTACTACATAGCACAGACCCAATATATAAGTACTAACTTGGACAACCTATTCAAAGTCATGGTTTAACTATTCAGAAACCAACACAGAACATTAAAATATGTGATACAAAAACACACAATTTACCCACTGAACTATGTGGCCATTACAAAAAATATCTAAACATAACCTAAACACTCTCCACACTTGGGGCATTTTAGTTGCTTGCAGGACATGGATAGACAATGGATGGATGGTTAGATATTTCTAATGGATTACAAAACCTTGTAGGGGATCAGGGAAGTAAACAAGGTAGGAATGGTTCACATACTCTTAATATGTTATGTTTTATTGATTATACATCATATTGTAGTGGCGGGCAATCTAAAGCCTGGTGTATACCTTCATGTCACGTAATTTGCGTCAGCAACACTGTCTTCCCCCTGCCCCTGCGGCACACGCACATTGCCCGGCAATCTTAATCGGCAGATTCGGTACGCACATATTCGGTTTGCAGGCATTATTTTTTGATTGATGATGAGCGATGATAAGCAGCCAGGTTCCTGACATCCCTGGTCCTTCACTAAACCTTAGTCATTTTAGCTACAATATATTTTTTACACTAGCGTGTTTAAAGTGTTTGCCTGCCAACATAAGAGCAGTCGCAGCATTCATCAGTTTTGAACGTTATTTCAGTCCTGCCACAGTGATTGTAGTTCTACTGAGTCCAGGTCATATATTTTTTGTGCAAATACTTTAAAGGCACACTGTGTAATATTTTAAATAATTCTGTTGCCAGCAATGTAAAGAGTGGATTTGAATGAGACCAACTCTGTTTAAAGGAGCCACATGTAATAATTTCATGTCAAGTCATCATTAAATGGCCCTGATATATCAAAAGGCATTAACAAATCATGTTCTTTTGGAGTGCCTCTATAACTGCTAACAGTAGTTCAGGCAGGATATACTCATTTCAAAATTAGATTTACAGCCCCGAAATCGTGTTATTGTTTTCATTTCGATGTCCCACCCTCCACCGTTTGACCAATTAGAAAATCCGTGAGTGTGTCACATCCAGGTTACCAGCTACGCACCGCCATCTTCGTCTTGCTACTGCCCCTGGTAAAGTTACTAAACATGTCAGACCTTAGTAAATCTAAAAGGCGTTGTTACGATTCTCAATTTATTCATAACAAAGCCAGGAACAAAACAAGGATTTGTATCAGGCATGCCTTTGAAAGATGGAGACGATTGAAGGCAGAGAAGATTTTTCATCTGACGCCAAACTTGCTAATTTCCTCCTTGATAGGTAAGTCAGGCATTTACTTTTTCTTATTACTTGTAATATATGGAAATTAACATTTCGCATGTAAACTATATTGTCCAATACAGTCTATGATCTTGTCTAACAAAGTTAGTATGTTCGTGCAACGAATACTTTGATGGTGCTCCTAGTGTAATGCTTAGCATGCTAGCAATGACACATCGACATGTAGGCTAACGGGGGAAATATATGCCCGTTAACCTGTATGTCGATGTGTATTCAAACTGACAGGGCAAAACATATTTTCGACAAATAAAACCTATGTGGATATGGGTAGTACCAGTGCCTATTTCGTTCTCAATATGCTGAGAGGCTGAGGAAATGGGTTCCAACATTAGCAGGTGAAACGTACGGAGACAGCCAAATCACATGATAAAATAATTCCATTCATGTAGCGTATAGGCATACCTTGGTAAAATGTCTCCTCTTTAGTTTTGGACGTACATTAGACTGCTAAGCATGCTCTACTTATTTTCACCAGTATAACCATTGCTAGCGTTGGTTGTAGTTTGTTTTAGTCTTTGTTTTCTGATAGTACTGACAATAACTATATGGTTGCCATTTGTTATGATATTGTACGCAGGCATGACATACTTCTTCCTGAAAACAGCCTAATTTCTGTGTAAAATTTGTTGGTTAGATATTTGTTATTGACAAAACACTTCAGCTATTATGGTCCCAGCACCTTAACCCCTAGTAAGAGGCAGTGATTTTGAAGTTCCTTTGAGTAGCCCAGTCGATCGAGCTGAATTCGGCTGCGTATCTGGCAACCTCAGGCAGGGAGAGGGGGAGAAGACTACAGAATTTTGACAGTGATTGCAGTACCATTTCTGGCCACATTAATACATATTGCACCTTTAAATTTTAATAAAGTGTTTATGAACGTTACAATTTTACTTAATAAAAGAGGAAATTTGATGTACTGTTTATTTCTTTAAAAATGGATTCCCATTAGTTGCTACACTAGCCACTAATCTTCCTGGGGTCAAAACAATAACATGTAAATAAAATGTCAACATAACATACATAGAATAGACACTCAATAACAAAGGATATGCCTATAAAATGCTATGAAAACAATAGTACTACAATCCATCATATATATAAAATAAAGAATACAAGGGAATACATAAATAGCATAGTAGTATCTTTTTAAGCTTGTTTTCAAAAGCCCTTACATTATTTGACTCCTTTGATACACGAGCCAGCATATTCCACTGGGAAGCAACTCTGTACAACACAGTTTTTTGCATAGCATATGTTCTTGCTCCTGGTACTACTAGGTTTCCATTAGTCTGTTGTCTAGTGCAGTACTGTGTCTGTTACAAAAATATGATATTTTAGGGTGTAAGATTTTTGGGTTTGTTGTTGAGTTGAATTGAGTTGAGTTTGAGTTTATTTCGAACATGCATGCATACAACATGATACATCACAATTTCCAGTTTCTCTATTCAACATGTTAAAAAAGGAGTAGGAAGAAGCAGAGCTTTATTAATCCTACCCCTTTTCCTTTATATAACAGTTGCTAAAACTTTTGTTCACTTCCTGTTCTCAATTTATTCACAATATACTCCATAAGCAATAACAATACAAATAAATAAATAACACTCTGTGAAGTAAGTTACATTTCATATGGTGAGATGAGTAAGATTAACTTGAAAATGAATGGATGGATGAGATACATTCCGAATGTTCATCATGGTTCTTCTTCTTTGTACTTTGTAAACACTTTAAGTTTGAAGAGTTTCTTGAAGTGGATCATATTAGTACATTGTTTGATTTCTTCTGTTGTAGTATGAATGGTAAAAAAAAAAAAAAAATACCAGCAGGTTTTTTAGTAAGCGCTTATCACCATATAACCTTGATAGGTTGTGGTGCATACTGTCAATACTAGTCCAAAGTGAGCACTTCCATGCCAATCGTGTGGCCTTATTTTGCATAAGTTGGAGCTTTTGAATGTCTTTCTTTGGAGCGTGTGACCAAATCACGTCAGAGCAATAATCAAGATGAGACACACTGACTGTAAAACTTGTTTGATTGAAAAATCAATCATATTATAGGCACATTTTCTAATAACAGAAACAGTCGCCCGGAAAAGGGTGGAGTGCCATCTCCGGGTTGCGGAGGAGACCCTGCCCCAAGTGGAGGAGATCAAGTACCTCGGAGTCTTGTTCACGAGTGAGGGAAGAGTGGATCGTGAGATCGACAGGCGGACGCTGTATCGATCCGTTGTGGTGAAGAAGGAGCTGAGCCGGAAGGCAAAGCTCTCAATTTACTGGTCGATCTACGTTCCCATCCTCACCTATGGTCATGAGCTTTGGGTCATGACTGAAAGGACAAGATCACGGGTACAAGCGGCCAAAATGAGTTTCCTCCACCGGGTGGCGGGGCTCTCCCTTAGAGATAGGGTGAGAAGCTCTGTCATCCGGGAGGAGCTCAAAGTAAAGCCGCTACTCCTCCACATCAAGAGGCGCCAGATGAGGTGGTTCGGGCATCTGGTCAGGATGCCACCCGAACGCCTCCCTAGGGAGGTGTTTAGGGCACGTCCGACCGGTAGGAGGCCACGGGGAAGACCCAGGACACGTTGGGAAGACTATGTCTCCCGGCTGGCCAGGGAACGCCTCGGGATCCCCCTGGAAGAGCTGGAAGAAGTGGCTAAGGAGAGGGAAGTCTGGGCTTCCCTGCTTAGGCTGCTGCCCCCGCGACCCGACCTCGGAAAAGCGGAAGAAGATGGATGGATGGATGGTCCTGCCCATTTTAGTCACAATCTTGTTTATATGACAAGACCAATTCAATGTGACAGAGGCTGTACAGTTTTGTATGTATGTTTAGGGCCCAGAATTAGGTATTTTGTTTTTACTGGTAATTAGAACACGCCCAGTACTCTCAACAAAACTGGATACACAGTCCAGTTCACTTTGCAGCACATTGTAGTAAACTGTATTTGTATTGTGCGCCAACTGTTGCAAGTTTTCCGACGTACTGTAATAGCTCAATGCTCTGCAATATTGTTTAATCTCAGCATTTGTCCTACAAGACGATTCACTCCATACCTGGTGGTGGTAACCATTGTTAACTACTATTTCAGCTACAGCTGCTCCTGGGGTAGACTGACTGTTTTATGGGTACGACCCCTGAAAAAAAAGTATGAAGTATGAACACGCCACTGCCAGGTGAGTGAAAGTTGCTGGTCCATTGTTTGCTACATGTGACTGTATTTGTTGGTTTTGTTGTTTGTTTTCACGCTACCTATGTTTCTTTATGCTTATTTCCACGCTACGTTGAGCGAGTACCCAAGTTGTGTGTTCCAGTGAGCTGCCTGAGGTCTTCTGCATCCTTTGGAATAACAAAACAGGCCAGCATATGACACTTTCATTTCATTTCATTTTTCATCTATTCATTTATTTCCGGCAATGACATAAAAAAAAGTACAAGGTTGACAACACGTAATAATACAAATTAATGTAATGCAAAAGGAAATGTACAGTATGTAAGAAAGATGATCCAGTTTTGCCTGAAAGGGAGTGGGAAGAAGATAATTTATTTAATCCCACCCCCAGTTCTCAATTCAGTGATTATTCCATTGAGCTTCACTGTTACTTTGTTCAAGGATTATAACACAAATGTTGTATCATAGTGGCATTACCGCAGGTAACAATAATTATTACACTGTAACAATAACTTCTTCTTATTTTTTACATGATCACCGCCTAGACTTTTGTAAAGATTTTTGTCACTTATTTAAATCTGTCAGCTATAAAATACAATAAAGTTAGGATACAATCAATTTTGCTGTCAAAGTTCAACAATAAGGTTGTTTTAATCAAATTAGGAACGTCTATTTTTACCTACATCCCCTTGCAAAAATGCAAAATAGTTCATTCTTCCTGCATAGAAAACTTTCCTTCTCTGTTCAATCAGTACAGACCGTCAGCACTTCTTTAAAGCTCACCTTTATGCATTCACACACAGCACCCATATTATGCAACCAGGATGAGGTGATAGCAGAAAGGTGAGAATATGATAAATATATTTTTGGCAGCATATGACAGTTATGTTTAGGTTTCACTTTTGCATCTCATTACACATCGCACATAATTGTGGTGGGTTCAAGTACCGTATTTTCCGCACTATAAGGCGCACCTAAAAACCTCCAATTTTGTCAAAAGCTGAGAGTGCACCTTATAATCCGGTGCGCCTTACATATGGACAAATATTGAGCCACAACAAACTTCATTTTCATAAAGTTTAGGTCTCGCAACTACGGTAAACAGCCGCCATCTTTTTGAAGCAGCTGCCCCCGTAGAAGAAGAAGAAGCGTGCGGTGCATGCTGGGATATATGACGTTTCATTTCTATTTGTGTGTTTATGTAAAGACCCCAAAATGGCTCCTATTAGGGGGGTTGTCTGTCTAATTATAAATAATGCAGACGAGGCATGTTGGCTGAGTTCTCAACGTTTACTCACAGCATGCTCATAACCACATTCTTTTTTTTTTTCTTTTTTTTTTTTTGTCCTGTCCAGCTTCTCAGGCAAATCATATAGTTGATGTAGATGCCCATATCGGCTGTTCAGATTTACTTTACAAAAGAGAAGTGTAGGATACTTCTCTTGTTGCCGTATTTGTATTTGACTTTATTAAATGTATTTATATTAACATTTGGTGCAGCCGGGCCGGAGCAGGAGGGTTCCTGGGGTTCCTGTCACTGTCCGGCTTGGCTGCGTGGGGGCGGTGGTCCCTTGTTCCCTGGGCACCACACCTACTGTTTGTGGGTTGGGCTCTCGGGGAGGCTGGGGCCGTACTCTGGCTCCCACACACACTGGGAGTCAAATGTATTGTACACACAAATTCACATATACTCACATACATACATACATACATACACACATACATAGGTACCTACGCTCCCACATACATATAAATAATTACAAATACAGTACATTTTTACACACTCAAAGTTCGTACATCCACACGCACATTCATTATACAAACATACACATACACATACTGTACATATACATTCACTGTACAAACATACAAATACACATACTGTACATATACACTCACTGTACAAACACACATACTGTATACACATACTGTACATATACATTCACTGTACAAACACACACATACACATACTATACATATACATTCACGGTACAAACACACATATACACACACTGTACATATACATTCATTGTACAAACACAGATATACACATACTGTACATATACAAGTACATATGCACACATACACTCATGCACATAATCACGTTTCATCAAACATATATTAACGTTGTTGCCCTAGGGTAAACTGGGTGTAACACATGGCACTCTGACAAAGCTTAACCTATTCTACTATAACAATCTACAAGGTTAATGTAGGTTGCTTCTCTTTCTTCCCCACCATTTATTTGCATTCTTTCGTATCTCAAGTTATCATTACATATATGTATTGTTGCATTTGAACAACTGTATTGTTGATAATAAAGGTAAAGTATTGGTATTGTTCATTATCAATAGCGCTATTTCTATTGGTATTTGTATTGCTCCATTTTTAGTGTAATAATGCTCATTGTCATTTCTGTATTATTTTTTATTTTCGCTAACTGCTTATTTGCTATTACTTTTACCATCATATTTGTACATCTCGTATTTGCTGATGTTGCTCTATTGTTGTTGTTGTTGTTGTGTTTGCTGTTGTTGTTTTTGTCTCTCTGTATAACCACATTGTAACTGCCGGCATGACGACATACAACAACGCTTCTCAGGGCTACCGCGCATGCTCGTCACTCCCGTTGCATGCTGGGCAGTGTAGTTGTTATATTCGCTAGCTCATAACATCACATTAAGAGACACGCTTACGCGCTTAATTCAATATTCGCCGTCATTCCGGGTGGATTGACAAAAGAACTCCAGCCGCTAGATATTGGTGGATATTGGCATTCGAAGCTAGACTGCTAACTGCGTGGGAACAGTGGATGACAGAAGGCGAACACACGTTCATCAAGACGGAGACAGCGCCGGACGACATACGCCACTATCTGCCAGTGGATCGTAAATGCCTGGGCTGATTCCGTCTCAACTGTGGTCCGGGCTTTCAGGAAGGCAGGAATTGTCACTGAACTGCTGGACAACAGCAGTGATACTGACTCGATTAATGACGACTTCGACCCGACGGAGCCGGCCATGTTGGATGCCGTATTCGCTCAACTGTTTAATTCGGACACTGAAGAAGAAGAATTCGAGCGATTCGTGGATGAGGGATAACTTCATAAAGTGAGCTTTACATGTTTATTTTGTGTGTTGTGTTGTGTGACATTAACGTTTGAGCAACGTTGAGTTATTGATATATTGTTATTGCTCTGCACTATTTCGAGTGTTACTATATTGTGATAGCACTAACGTTCGATTTACGTAGCACGAGTAAATCAGCTGTATATTCATTTTGGGAGTGAACAGAGTTGTCAGAATGCTGGTTTGTAATCTATTAATGAAGTTTGACTGACCTATCTGACTGTTTTGTTGACATTCCCTTTAGCGCAGCTCCATCTAATGGATGCATAGGTGCCCCTTATAATCCGGTGCGCCTTATAGTGCGGAAAATACGGTATCTTTGATTAAAGTTTGAAACAGAGACATCAAAAGGGAGGCTTAACCCCTCATAGATTAAAGGCTGTAACAATTAATTTTTACAATGATTTAATTCAAATCATGATTTGAGGTTGCCGATACAATTCAGAGATAATATTAGTTAATTAAGAACGACACGATCAGAAACGATTCAGTAAATTGAAAACGTTTCAGTAACTTTTCAGGGAGCCTTGAACCTTCCTATGAAGGCATAATGCTTTGAACGCTTGATGAACAAAAACATAAACATGCAAATATTATAGGCTTTCTGATCATGGAGTGCGTCATGTTCTATGCTATCACGTTGGGAAGACTGGCACATGCTTTAAAAAAAACGGGTTTACTATCACATCATCTAGATATGTCAATCACATCTTTAAAAAAGTCGAAAACCTTATTTCAGTTTGTACGATACCTAATCTTGGAGACATTACAAGCTGCATGCAAAAACCTAACCTGACTCTCGCCAGACCCTTGTAGTTCGCTGAGCTCCACACAAGGATCTGGGCTTGAAGGCATTGCAAAAGCCTTCAAGATAGCAAAAAATAATGAACCAATTAGGATCGCCGGGCGGGATTTCATCGACGTGACGTAGCGCAGAAGCTACTGTTTGATTGAAATAACAATGGCGGCACGTAGCTTTCGCTGCGTCGTGCTCTGACATTGATTCTGCTATTGCAACTGTTTTGTCGAATCTATCGAATATTCATTCTTTAAAAGATGAACAGAGAACGGTTTTGAAGGCATTTATTGGTGGCAAGGATGTTTTGGCTCTTCTTCCGACCGGGTTTGGATTTCCCAGCGTCGCTCTCATCAGCGTCACAGGTTGATTTCGAAGTGAGTGGTTGAAGTAGCACGTCATTCAAGATAACGGACAAGTGGTTTATCCAATCACATACAATGATTTTTTTACAAGGCCCCGCCTTCTGAAATACATCTCCTATTGAGAATTCCCAGATCCTTGTGTGGAGCTCAGCGAACTACAAGAATCCGGCCAGAGTCAGGTTAGCAAAAACCTGCATGTGTTTTAAAAAGCTAGTTTCAACCATAGCGCATGTAAACATTCAAAGTGTGTGTGTATGTGGGGGCAGTGACGTTAGGTTTAGGGTAGGGTGGAGGCCCTGCAGGAGTTGAATATTAATATTAAATAAGTAATACCAGAGAACAAATTGGGGCCAAAACAACATCTTGTTTAGGGCCACAAAAAGCTCAGAATCGGCCATGGTTTTCAAGGGAATTGTAGCAAAATCATAACCTTTACAACGAGTGAAGTGAAGCTCATCTTGCTGGTTAACGGTCCAGTTGCAGCCGTATATACTGAATTCGGACCAAGCTTTTACGAGACCACGGTGGCTTATGGCATGTGTGATCGCTGCCAAATATGAAAGTCTGGTGCAGGCCTGTCAAGATAGATTTACAGTAAAAGAGCACTCAGTTCAGTTCAGTTTTATATAGCACATTTAAAAACAACCCCAGTTGGCCAAAGTGCTGTACTGACATAAGAAACAATTTGAAACAAAAAAGGGGCACGCAGTGTCACATTTACATTGTAACACAGAGGGACGAATAAAGTACAATAGTAAAATATACCTTAAAACAGTGGTCCCCAACCACCGGTCCGTGGCCCGGTACCGGTCCGTGGATCGATTGGTACCGGGCCGCACAAGAAATAAAAAAATAAAAATAAAAAAAATATATTTTTTTTATTAAATCAATCATAAAAAACACAAGATACACTTACAGTTAGTGCACCAACCCAAAAAACCTCCCTCCCCCATTTACACTCATTCACACTCATTCGCACAAAAGGGTTGTTTCTTTCTGTTATTAATATTTCTGGTTCCTACATTAGATATCAATATAGATCAATACAGTCTGCAGGGATACAGTCCGTAAGCACACATGATTGTATTTTTTTATGACAAAAAAAAAAATATATATATATATATATATATATAAAATACCATACACCCCCCCCCCCCCCCCCCCGTCCGTGGGACAAATTTTCAAGCGTTGACCGGTCCGCAGCTACAAAAAGGTTGGGGACCACCGCCTTAAAAGAAGTGCAGAATGTATCACCTAAAATACTAAAATGTAGTAAATAAATAAAATATTTATAAAACAAGGAATAAAAATGACCAAGATATCCTGCCTAACTGGATTTGAACAGCAGGGAGTAAAATATGTTTTTAACCTAGATTTAAATTGGCTCAGAGACTGGGAGGATCTAATAGATAGTGGAAGGTTGTTCCCGAGTTTGAGCCCTGCCACTGAGAAGGCTCTATCTCAGGAGTCACCAATGCGGTGCCCGCGGGCACCAGGTCGCCCGTAAGGACCAGATGAGTCGCCCGCTGGCCTGTTCTAAAAATAGCTCAAATAGCAGCACTTACCAGTGAGCTGCCTCTATTTTTTAAATTGTATTTATTTACTAGTGTGACAGTCCTAACTGCCGTGCAGGTTCTCAGGACCATCCAGGGAAGACATTGTTGTGCGACGGTTTAGACTTCTTTATTATTTCAATCACAGAGACTTTTGCGTGCTTTTCAGCAGCTGCCTTTTTTCTCACGTGAGCACACAAATGGTTTCCTCCCGTCCGCCGTCTGCTTTTCAGCAGCACGTCGCCGTCGTTTGCGTGGCAGCAGAGGATGGTTTCCTCCCGTCCGCCGTCTTTCTCCGTCTCCTACCTTGATGTTCACGTCTCTCACCCTTTTATACGGTCCGAGAGGGTGATTGCACTGTCCACAGCTGCGCGCTCCACGCACGCACCTTATGCTGATTGCCGCGTCGCTCCCAGCGCGCCCCACCTTGCTGCTCGCTCGTCCACGCCTACTCGCCGCCATCTTGGAGCGGGCGCCATCGGTCCGCCGGCCCCGCCTCCCCACAACTAGCAAGCTGGTCTCGCTTTGCTCGACATTTTTAATTCTAAGAGAGACAAAACTCAAATAGAATTTGAAAATCCAAGAAAATATTTTAAAGACTTGGTCTTCACTTGTTTAAATAAATTCATTTATTTTTTTACTTTGCTTCTTATAACTTTCAGAAAGACAATTTTAGAGAAAAAAATACAACCTTAAAAATGATTTTACGATTTTTAAACACATATACCTTTTTACCTTTTGAATTCCTTCCTCTTCTTTCCTGACAATTTAAATCAATGTTCAAGTAAATTTATTTGTTTTATTGTAAAGAATAATAAATACATTTTAATTTAATTCTTCATTCTAGCTTCTGTTTTTTCGACGAAGAATATTTGTGAAATATTTCTTCAAACTTATTATGATTAAAATTCAAAAAAAATATTCTGGCAAATCTAGACAATCTGTAGAATCAAATTTAAATCTTATTTCAAAGTATTTTGAATTTCTTTTAAAATTTTTGTTCTGGAAAATCTAGAAGAAATAATGAATTGTCTTTGTTAGAAATATAGCTTGGTCCAATTTGTTATATATTCTAACAAAGTGCAGATTGGATTGTAACCTATTTAAAACATGTCATCAAAATTCTAAAATTAATCTTAATCAGGAAAAAATACTAATGATGTTCCATAAATTATTATTTTAATTTTATTTTATTTTACATGAGTTATTATTTGTACAAAAATGGTGCAAAGTAATTCATGATTTGTTAAAAAAAAAAAATAGTGGCTAGCTAGTTAAAATGGGATATTGTGATTTCACAAGACTGTCTTAGAAGTGATCATTTGAAAATGTTCAATTTGAAAAATGTGCACTTAGAGAAAATATAAAAATAAAGTGTTGCATATTGATATTTATCTGTTTCTATATATATTTAATGTGAGAAATCATTAAGATGATCAGTGTTTCCACAAACATAAATATAATTAATTATTAATAATAACATAGAGTTAAAGGTAAATTGAGAAAATTGGCTATTTCTGGCAATTTATTTAAGTGTGTATCAAACTGGTAGCCCTTCGCATTAATCAGTACCCAAGAAGTAGCTCTTGGTTTCAAAAAGGTTGGTGACCCCTGCTCTATCTCCTCCGGTTTTGAGTCTGGTTTTTGGGACAGCCAGGAGGAGCTCAGGGTCCTGCTGGGAGAACAAGGCTGCAGCAGCTCAATAAGATAAGGCGGGGCTACTTCGTGAAAGCATTTAAAACAATGTGAGTGTGAATGTTGTCTGTCTATCTGTGTTGGCCCTGCGATGAGGTGGCGACTTGTCCAGGGTGTACCCCGCCTTCCGCCCGAATGCAGCTGAGATAGGCTCCAGCACCCCCTGCGATCCCGAACGGGACAAGCGGTAGAAAATGGATGGATGGATGGATGGATTGAAGTACAATTTTCAAATGAACTCTAAAAGTAACTTGGAGCCAATGAAGGGAGGTGCTCACTTTGTTTGGTTTTGGTTAAAAGACGAGCAGCAGAATTCTGTAAGCGCTGCAGCCACTGGAGAGAGCCCTGACCCAGGCCTACTTACAAAAAATTACAGTAATCCAGGCGTGACGTCACACATGCATAGATAGCACTTTCAAAGTCAGCCCGTGGAAGATACCTGTTTTATTTTTGCAAGGAGTCGTAGCTGAAAGAAGCTGGATTTAATGATGGAGCTAATTTGTTTGTCCAAGTTAAGCAAGTTGTCAAAAATAACTCCAAAGCTCCTTGCTGATGTGTGGCAATATGAGGACAAAATAGCACTCCCATGTCCTTGCAGCGGGTTTGTTTGACCAAAAACGCCGATTTCTGTTTTATTTTAGTTTGAGTATAACAAATTGGCCCGCAACCATTCTTGCACATCATGCAACCAGTTCTGCAGAGTAGTCATGGCAACATTGTTATTGCTTACTGTTACAGGCAGATATATTTGAATATCATCTGCGAAACAGTAAAAAGAGACATTGTGCTTTTTTAAAACAGCACCCAGGGGAAGCATGTGTAAAAAAAAAAAGGGGGACAGGTGCCACAATTTAACCTTGGGGTACACCATACTTAAGGGCAGACTCAAATCACCTGACATGTATACTATGTATACTGTATGTACATCATTTATCAATTTTTTAATGTAATTTTTTATATGCATGTTACAGGTTATATATCTTTTATTATTGAATGTATCAAATGTGATGAATATTTAATGGACCACAATGGAAACAAGCCTTTTGGCTTTTTGTGCCATCCATTTGCTTTTTTAAAGCATTACATGGATTCAATTCTTTAAGATGTCAATAAACTTCTCAATCCATCAATCAATCAATCAAAAGAGGAGGAGTATTGACCTGGAACCATTTCAGAGCTGTAACTCACTGAAGAGGAAGATGAGGGAGCCATTATGGGCCTTTTGTGTGCCTCTATGAGAACAGTGACGTTGCTAGAAGAAGGTGGGTATGAACAGATGAGAGAGCATCACATCTGAGGATGTTTCACCTCAGCTTCTAGGAAACTCGCAATGATTACTGCTAACAGATGTGACCCGAGTGTAAAAATACAATTAATAGATGGTGATACTAAACAGGGATGCAGAAAAGCAGCAAATTTAATAAATGTCTTCTCTACACCCTAACTTGTGAAAATACATTTTATAACACCCAGTAAGAGGTGATTTATTTTACGATGATCTACTTTTAGTCGTTTGGACAGATGGGGAAATTAATTATCAAGACAGACAGAGAGTGGTGTATGCTGGTATTAATCACAATCAAGATCATGGAAGCTCTCTAACGTAGTTTGGACCCCATCTACATGGTGTATTACCATGCATTCTGTGCGTTGTAAATGCATTAAAAAATGCATTGAAATCAGGCTGAGATCTGATTAACAAGAGCATATGAAAGTGCTACGTCTCACATTGTGCTCAGATCTCATCCAAGCGTATGAGAATGTCATAGTAACAGATACTGTGGCACTAAATTCAGCAAGTTTCTACGTCTCCTTCCATCCATCCATCCATTTTCTACCGCTTGTCCCGTTCCGGGTCGCGGGGGGTGCTGGAGCCTATACGTCTCATTCCATTTCCTCCAAATTAAACCGTCAGTAATGGTGTAGTGCAGGGGTGTTCAAACATTTTCCATTGAGTGCCGCATCCTGAACAATGACAGAGCGTGTGGGAGCCCCCTAATTGACACATTTTGTACATTAAATATGTTAAAACCAATTAATTATACGTTAGTATATGCTAAGCTATTAGAAAAAAATACATACAGTATATATTTTAGCTTTTACCCTATAGGTGACAAAGCAAATAGTTAGTAAGATTAAGATTAGTTTATTTCAAAGGGGACAATGCAATTTCATAAAACACATGACTACACATGGTTAAAAAAAGCCAGAATTAGCCAGAAGGCTAGTTTTCATCTGTTGTCCCCTGGCCATGATGTAAAAAAGGCAGTACAATTTCAATTTAAAAGAAAATGAGAGACAAAGAAAAAGAGCACACGATACGTATAGGATATAATAAAAAATAAAGTACAACATCAAAACATAACATTTATCATAGCATCAAAACAGGCTCATCTTTCAGTGCTGGCAGCTGTAGGGGTTGATTTAAAAAAAAAATGTGAAGGCCTTGTATGTTGTGACCTGTTTGAACTCCTCAGGTACTGAGTTCCACACATTTGCGCTCCTTACTGACCAGGCCGACTTACTAAAAGTAAGCCGACACGTGTCTAGCTCTATGCGCACTCTCTCTCTCTCTCTCTCTCTGTGTTTCTCCCCCTCTGTGTTAATTTGTTTTGTGTCCTTTATCGCCATCCAGCAGCATTTTTCCGTTCCCTGGTTATGAGCTGTGTGTCTCGTCTCCCCAAATTCCCTCTAGTTCCCTGGCTGCCTTCCTGGATCTCGACCTCCCGCCTGGACACGGACTTTGACGCCTCGCTCTTGCCCCTGACCTCATGTCTGTCCCTGGACCTCCGAGCTTGCCTTGCCCTCCATGGAATTCCGCACCTCGCTCAACACTCCCGGTAACACTCAACATATAATCACTACAGATAGTTACACACATACACATTTTGGATTAGTTGCACGCCTCACTTCCTATTGTATTTAAATAAATAGAGCTAAACGACGTCCTTGCATCTGTGCCGTGTCCTTCCTTCTCCCGCTGTACCGTAACAATTATATCAATGATGGTGACGAAAACCGTGGCACGCCACTCCTCAGACTCTAGTAGTGAGAGGGCTGAGCTGCACTTTGGACACACCTGGTGTAGCAGTTCAGTCAGAACTGATGACCAGTTTGAGGATTGCCTAAAGTTGCATATCAGGGAACTTTGCATTGCAATCAAGCTATATTCGGATGTAAATGTTTTGATTATTTCATAATTGAAAGTCTGATTTACAAGTTACATTACTGAAGTTAAGAAACAGAGACCTGAACTTCTAAAACAACATTTTGAGGCATTTTACGGCCACACAAATGTGTCAATGTTGGCCTTATCTTTCCTTTTTCTTCTGTCCACCTTTGCAACCTAAATATTTTTTTTAGGTCAGAGCATGGATGAAAAACTCAAATTCAACTCACTGAACATGCCCTGGAGTTCTGATAAATCGGTCGCATGAAATGGAAGAAATATGGCACTTTTATAAATCTGCCTAGAACAGGCTGCCCTCACAAACTGAGTGACCAGGCAAAAGAAGACTGGTGAGGGAGGCCATCAAGACACCTACACATACCCTGAAGAAGTTAAAAGGTCCAGTGAGTGACTTGTCCATACAACAACTCTTGCTGGCAGTCTTTGAAATGCATGTAGGAGACTCCAAGGTAAACTGGGAAAAGGTTATTTAGTCTGATGAGACCAAAATGTTGCTTTTCGGTCATCAAACTCAGACACTAACATTGGCGGACACCAAACGCTGCACATCAAACACAAGCAAACCGTTCCAACTGTAAAGCAAAGTGGTTGCGGCATCATGTTTCTCAAAAACAGGACCTGGGATGTTTTTAAAGGTGAAGGGGGAATCAATGGAGAAAAATACCAGGAAATCCTGCAGGGGAATTGAATGCAGTTTCAAAGAGAGCTACAGGTATATTGCAAATAAATGAACATTCTGGATATACTGAATCAAAACCCAGCTCTCAATCCAAATGAGATTTAGTGTCTAGACTTGAAAAAGGCGGTTGAACACACCATCCCTGAGCAACGTGACAGAGTTTAAGCTGTTGTGAGGAAGAATTAAGTAAAATGATGGTGTCTACATTAGTGTTGTCCCAATAACAATATTTTGGTAGCGGTACTAAAATTATTTCAATAACTTTCGGTACTTTTCTAAATAAAGGGGACCACAAAAAAAAAAATTGCATTATTGGCTTTATTTTAACAAAAAATCTTAGGGTACATTAAACATGTTTCTTATTGCAAGTTTGTCCTTGAATAAAATAGTGAACATACTAGACAACTTGTCTTTTAGGAGTAAGTAAGCAAACAAAGACTCCTAATTAGTGTGCTGACATATGCAGTAACATATTGTGTCATTTATCATTCTATTATTTTGTCAAAATTATTAAGGACAAGTGGTAGAAAATTAAATATGAATCTTCTTGTTCATTTACTGTTAATATCTGCTTACTTTCTCTTTTAACATGTTCTATCTCCACTTCTGTTAAAATGTAATAATCACTTATTCTTCTGTTGTTTAATACTTTACATTAGTTTTGGACGATACCACAAATTTGGGTATCAATCCGATACCTAGTGGTTACAGGATCATACATTGGTCATATTCAAAGTCCTCATTTGTCCAGGGACATATTTCCTGAGTTAATAAACATAATATGATTTTTTTTTTAAAACGAAAGAAGATGTTGTGATGCCAAAAAATATCAACGTAATCATAGTAGTATCGACTAGTACACCCTGTGCTTGGTATCATTACAGTGGATGTTAGGGGTAGACCCACCAATGGCGTTTGTTTACATTTTGATGCGGTTGAGCTACGGTGTGTAGTGAAGCATGTTTAGCTATTCCTCGTCCTGCAGGGATGATACTTGTAAGAAACGTACTTTATTTGTCGCCATGGAGACCAGGATTAGTGATTTAGAAGTAGCTAAAACACTGCCGACGGCGGATGGACTTTAGCCGCTAGCTAGCTAGCCATGTCTTAAAGCACCTCTTCCTGAGGGCGTTTCAGTGTTATAACTTCACCTTTATCGTTAGTTTTTAAGCCAAAATGCGTCCGTTCTCTCTTTTCTGTCTACACACTGTGTCTGCTTGTAAGTACTCTGTGATTAACCAAACATGCTCCTCTGCTCGTAAACCAGCAATGACACGATGTGACGACGACGCGGGGATTTGGGGGACCGGTATGTTTCAGAGGCGGTATAGTAGCGAAAATTATTGATTAGTATCATTGTACTATACTAATACCAGTACAACCCTAGTAGACAGTATGACCGCTTTGAATAATCATCTAAAAGAACAACGGTGGGATAATGTGTACAGTGAAAATGATGTAAACGAAGCATACAGTCATTTTTTCAGTACTTTTATGACGCTTTATCACAAACATTGTCCATGGAAACAATTAAGTAGGAAGCAGAAAAAGAACAATCAACCATGGATGACAAAAGGACTGCAAAATGCTTGTAAGAAAAAAATCTATTATGTAGAAAATTTATAACACAGACATCTATACAGGCAGAAAATAGGTACAACAAGTATAAAAATTAGCTAATCAACATTTTATAAACATGAAGAAAATTATATTACAGTAATTTATTAGACAAGAACAAAAATAACATGAGAGCTTCATGGGGCATCCTCAATTGTATCATTAAAAACAGTGATAAGAAGGATTACCCTAAATACTTTATAGACGGAAACGTAACAATTGACAATATGAATGAGGTAGCGGAACACTTTAATAGTTACTTTGTAAATATTGGAACCAACCTGGAGCAAAGGATTCCAGTTATCGAGTCAGTTGAAGACTGGAATGACTCTTTAGATAGAAATCCCAACTCTATGTTCCTCGTTTTTGTGACAAAAGAGGAAATAATCAAAATTGTAAAGAAATGTCACAGAATTTATATGAAAGCGATAAAGAAAGTTACTGAAGAAATTTCAGAGCCTTTAACGTACATTAGCAATATGTCATTTCAAATTGGAACATTTCCAAACAAAATGGAAATAGCAAAAGTAGTACCAATTTATTGACTGGAAACAAACACCAATTCACAAACTATAGACCTGTTTTTTTACTGCTGCAGTTTTCTAAAATCATTGAAAAAATATTCAACAACAGATTGGACACATTCATAAATATGAGTGGAACACTCACAGACAACCAATATGGATACTTAGCAAACATTTGAACATCGATGCCATTAATCGAAATAGAGGAAATTACCAACGCCATAGATAGTAGACAGTGTGCAGCAGCCGTGTTTATGGATGTATAGAAAGCATTTGACACAATTAATCATAATATCTTAATCACAAAATTAGAACGATATAGCATCACAGGCCTGGTGTTAAACTGGATAAGAAGCTACTTAACCAACAGGAAACAATACGTGAGGCTAGGTAAAAATATATCATCAGAGCTAGAGATATCCTGCGGTGTACCGCAGGGATCAATACTGGGACCAAAATGTATCAATCTTTATATAAACAAGATTTGTAAAGTTACAAAGGACTTAAAGTGAGTCTTATTTGCAAACAACACAACTGCGTTTTGTTCAGAAGAAAACACACAGAAGCTACTACAAATAATAACAGAATAAACAAACAAATTAAAGAGATGGTTGGACAAATCTTAGTAAAACTAAAATAATGCTATTCGGTAACAGTAGAAGAGAAAGTCAAACACAAATACAAATAGATGGAGTAGACATTAAAAGAGTAAAATAAATCAAATTGTTGGGGGTAATAATAAATGATAAAATGAACTACAAATCTCATATAAAAAAAATTAGGTGGCAAGAAATATTTCAATAAGCAAAATATGTATTGGACCAATATTCACTTCATATTCTCTAGTGGTCGCTAGTGTCACCATATCTGATTTATTGTGTAGAAATATGGGGAAATAGTTACAAAAGTACACTTCATACACTAACGTTGTTACAAAAAAGATTAGTTAGAATAGTACACAATGTTGGATAAAGAGAACATACAAAGCCTTTATTTATTAAATCCAAAATATTGAAATTCAATGATATGGTGCATTTGCAAATAGCTAAAATTATGCACAAAGCTAACTATAACCTGTTACCCAAGAATGTACACAAATTATTCTCAATAAAAGAGGATAAATATAACCTTAGAGAAAAATCGAACTGTATGCATGTACAACACTTTAGACCTTTAGCATATCTGCATGTGGAGTTAAATTATGGATTGGATTAAATAAAGAAATCAAACAATATACTAATATGATCCAGTTTAAAAAGCTGTTCAAACTCGAAGTGTTTACAAAGTACAAAGAAGAAGAATCATGATAAACGTCCTGAATTTATCGAAAAAGAAATGTCATCCATCTCATCAAGCGAATCATAACTGATTTAACTACTTATGAGAATAACTGATATATTTAGAACACATTGATAGTATGTGTTAGTAATTGCTATGAAGAGAAAAACGGGCAGGATTAGATCAGCTTTGCTTCTTCCTACTCCTTTTTGGACATGTTGCAAATAAAATATGTAAAATATGTGATATATCATATGGATAATGTATACATGGTCATAATATATTTCAACAAACATTTAAAACATTTCTATGTGACCTACATCAGTGGTCCTCAACCACCGGGTCGTGGCCTGGTACCGGTCCGTGGATCGATTGGTACCGGGCCGCACAAGAAATAAAAAAATAAATAAAAAAGGTTTTTGTTTTTTTAATTAAATCAACATACAAAAACAAAAGATACACTTACAATTAGTGCACCAACCCAAAAAAAAAACCTCCCTCATTTACACTCATTCACACTCATTTGCACAAAAGGGTTGTTTCTTTCTGTTATTAATATTTCATGGCTGGCTCACAGCGTGTTCACTCCGTGATCACTTACGACCGACATACGATTCTGGATGTGGAGAGATCGGGCCATTTTGGGCTGAAAGATGCGTGTACGGTGGACCTACTCGCTAGCTTGGGAATTCTTCGCGAGCTACATCCAGCAGTGGCCTTTGAAGCAGCGGAGTCCACTACCAGCGGGGACCGTCAACGAAAGAGACGTAAGCGGTGTGCTCGGAAGCAGAAGCGGGGATGTCGGGCGGGGCTAACAACAAAGCTAAAGGCGTTGTTGTTAGCGGGGCTAGCAAAAAAGCTAAAGGCTAATCCTCAAAGAAGCGCTAATAAGGAGTCTGTTAAGCTAGAACTAGCCAGTGCCAGGCTGGATAATCCCTGCACACATAGCAATTCTCTTAGAATAATATACAACTCACATAATGTTTTTTCTGCGTCAGAGGTGGACATGCATTTTACTGAGGTGGCAAACAATCTGAAAATTCCTGTCATATCAATTCCTAGATATGGTCGAAATTATTTAAAGTGCACTACGCATAATAAACGTAACAATATTAATATTGCTACTACGGATACTTTCAACAAAAACTCCTCAAAACCGCTCACTACCTATAATATGGGCTTTTTAAACATAAGATCATTGTCTTTCAAAACGTTATTAGTTAATGAAGTCATTAGAGACATCAATCTATATGATTTGCCCGAGAAGCTGGGCAGGACATTATTAAAAAAAAAAAAAAAAAAAAAAAAAAAAGAGACAACAATCTTGATGTCGTTGGTCTAGCCGAGACCTGGCTCAAACCAGACACATTTTTTGCACTGGGTGAGGCGTCTCCTCCTGGCTATACGGGAACGCATATTGCCCGTCCCATTAAAAGGGGTGGGGGTGTTGCACTAATATACAACAAAAACTTTAGCCTTACTTCGGACCTAAATAATAAATATAACTCGTTTGAGGTGCTTACTGTCATCTACCGCCCCCCAGGGCCCTATTCGGACTTTATCAATGAATTTTCAGAGTTCGTTGCTGATCTAGTGACGCACGCCGACAATATAATCATAATGGGAGACTTTAACATCCCTATGAATACCCCATCGGACCCTCCATGCGTGGCGCTCCAGACTGTAATTGATAGCTGTGGTCTTACACAAATAATAAATGAACCCACGCATCGCAACGGTAATACGATAGATCTAGTGCTTGTCAGGGGTGTCACCACCTCTAAAGTTACGATACTCCCGTACACTAAAGTAATGTCCGATCATTACCTTATAAAATTCGAAGTTCTGACTCATTGTCAACAAACTAATAATAATAATAATAACTACTATAGCAGCCGCAACATTAATGCTGCCACAACGACGACTCTTACTGACCTACTGCCTTCGGTAATGGCACCATTCCCAAATTATGTGGGCTCTATTGATAACCTCACTAACAACTTTAACGACGCCCTGCGCGACACCATTGATAGTGTAGCACCGCTAAAGCTAAAAAGGGCCCCTAAAAGGCGTACCCCATGGTTTACAGAAGAAACTAAAGCCCAGAAATTATCATGTAGAAAGCTGGAACGCAAATGGCGTGCGACTAAACTTGAGGTTTTCCATCAAGCATGGAATAATAGTTTAATAACTTATAAACGGATGCTTACCTCAGCTAAAGCTAAATATTACTCAAATCTCATCCACCTCAACAAAAATGATCCTAAATTTTTGTTTAGTACAGTAGCATCGCTAACCCAACAAGGGACTCCTCCCAGTAGCTCCACCCACTCAGCAGATGACTTTATGAATTTCTTTAATAAGAAAATTGAAGTCATTAGAAAAGCGATTAAAGACAATGCATCTCAGCTACAACTGGGTCCTATTAACACAGATACGACTGTATATACGACGGACACTGCCCTCCAAAATAGTTTCTCTCTCTTTGATGAAATAACATTGGAGGAATTGTTAAAATGTGTAAATGGGACAAAACAAACAACATGTTTACTTGACCCAATTCCTGGGAAACTTATCAAGGAGCTTTTTGTATTATTAGGTCCATCAGTGTTAAATATTATAAACTTATCACTTTCCTCTGGCACTGTTCCCCTAGCATTCAAAAAAGCGGTTATTCATCCTCTACTCAAAAGACCTAACCTCGATCCTGACCTCATGGTAAACTACCGGCCGGTGTCCCACCTTCCGTTTATCTCGAAAATCCTCGAAAAAATTGTCGCACAGCAGCTAAATGAACACTTAGCGTCTAACAATCTCTGTGAACCTTTTCAATCCGGTTTCAGGGCAAATCACTCTACGGAGACAGCCCTCGCAAAAATGACTAATGATCTATTGCTAACGATGGATTCTGATGCGTCATCTATGTTGCTGCTTCTTGATCTTAGCGCCGCTTTCGATACTGTTGATCATAATATTTTATTAGAGCGTATCAAAACGCGTATTGGGATGTCAGACTGAGCCTTGTCTTGGTTTAACTCTTATCTTACTGACAGGATGCAGTGTGTCTCCCATAACAATGTGACCTCGGACTATGTTAAGGTAACGTGCGGAGTTCCCCAGGGTTCGGTTCTTGGCCCTGCACTCTTTAGTATTTACATGCTGCCGCTGGGTGACATCATATGCAAATACGGTGTTAGCTTTCACTGTTATGCTGATGACACTCGACTCTACATGCCCCTAAAGCTGACCAACACGCCGGATTGTAGTCAGCTGGAGGCGTGTCTTAATGAAATTAAACAATGGATGTCCGCTAACTTTTTGCAACTCAACGCTAAGAAAACGGAAATGCTGATTATCGGTCCTGCTCAACACCGACATCTATTTAATAATACCACCTTAACATTTGACAACCAAACAATTAAACAAGGCGACTCAGTAAAGAATCTGGGTATTATCTTCGACCCAACTCTCTCGTTTGAGTCACACATTAAGAGTGTTACTAAAACGGCCTTCTTTCATCTCCGTAATATCGCTAAAATTTGTTCCATTTTGTCCACAAGCGATGCTGAGATCATTATCCATGCGTTCGTTACATCTCGTCTCGATTACTGTAACGTTTTATTTTCGGGCCTCCCTATGTCTAGCATTAAAAGATTACAGATGGTACAAAATGCGGCTGCTAGACTTTTGACAAAAACAAGAAAGTTTGATCATATTACGCCTATACTGGCTCACTTGCACTGGCTTCCTGTGCACCTAAGATGCGACTTTAAGGTTTTACTACTTACGTATAAAATACTACACGGTCAAGCTCCTGCCTATCTTGCCGATTGTATTGTACCATATGTCCCGGCAAGAAATCTGCGTTCAAAGAACTCCGGCTTATTAGTGATTCCCAGAGCCCAAAAAAAGTCTGCGGGCTATAGAGCGTTTTCTATTCGGGCTCCAATACTATGGAATGCCCTCCCGGTAAAAGTTAGAGATGCTACCTCAGTAGAAGCATTTAAGTCTCATCTTAAAACTCATTTGGATACTTAGCCTTTACATAGACTCCCTTTTTAGACCAGTTGATCTGCCGTTTCTTTTCTTTTCTTTTCTACTCTGCTCCCAACCCGGGGTGGACCGCTAGCCTGTCCATCGGATGGGGACATCTCTACGCTGCTGACCCGTCTCCACTCGGGATGGTTCCTGCTGGCCCCACCATGGACTGGACTTTCGCTGATGTGTTGGACTTTCACAATATTATGTCAGACCCACTCGACATCCATTGCTTTCGGTCTCCCCTAGAGGGGGGGGGGTTACCCACATATGCGGTCCTCTCCAAGGTTTCTCATAGTCATTCACATTGACGTCCCACTGGGGTGAGTTTTCCTTGCCCGTATGTGGGCTCTGTACCGAGGATGTCGTTGTGGCTTGTACAGCCCTTTGAGACACTTGTGATTTAGGGCTATATAAATAAACATTGATTGATTGATTGATTGAATACAGTCTGCAGGGGTAAGCACACATGATTGTATTTTTTTAAGACAAAAAAATATATAAATAAAAATAAATAAATACCATACACCCCCGTCCCGGTCCGTGGGACACATTTTCAAGCGTTGATCAGTCCGCAGTTACAAAAAGGTTGGGGACCACTGATCTACATAACACAATGGTGGTTCTTTGGTCAACATTTTGCATAGACTATTTTTTACAGACCATCTTCAAGCTGCTTTCTGTACGTTTCTTTATTATGCGTCGTTTCGACAGCATCTTCTCCCGGTCATCTTGGTTGTTATAGTGCTTCCATAGCGATTCCACTGACTGATTAAGTTAGAACTGTACGCTACTCTGTATTAGAAATGGCAAACAGCGGAGAATGAATGCCCCACATAAAGAGGATAAAAAGAAGGAGTTTATTGACTATACAGCACAGACAACATTAGAGGTCGCGTGTAAATTTTAGGGAATTATGCAGATCCCAAATTGGTTTTGCATAATATTGCGAAACGCCAAATAAAGTATCCTAATTGATGCCATTTGAGGTCCAAATACACACATCATGATAATACCCATATTTTTAAGCACAGCCCGTCTGACTACGGTAGCCGTAATGCTTCGCGTTCCATCAAGCGGTGCGGTTTTTGACAGATTTTTGAGCACCATGAGTAATGTTTTGTATTCTCAATGAAACATCAACGTTTTAGTGTTGCTTGCTTACTGGTACTTGCTATTGTCATTTATTGAACAGTCGTCAGTCAACCTACAGTCCTTACCTATCCCTTAGGTGTGACTGTCATCTACCGGTCACACTTATCATGACACCATGTACCAAATAAATTGACTTCAAGATCGGTAAGCACAACCAGAATTAATACGTACATCAGGCACACCGGGTTATAAGGCGCACTGTCAATTTTTGTGAAAAATATAGTCCGAAACATACAGTACATGGAAATACTTTGTCACTTGTCAATTCTTAGAGTTACTACAGGACTTTGACTGCTAAAATGTTTACTTAAGGTTATCGTACAGGCAGAACTGTGATTGCAGTTACAATTGCATCCATTAAATCTTGGCTCCAATGGATTGAATATTGAAGCACTGATTTATTTCAGGGCATAGTAAAGGTTGGGAACCATTGCAAAGGTATGATTGGATGACTTTACAGCCTTGACCTCAACTCCATCAAACACCTTTTTAGATGAACTAGAACATACATTGTGAGCCAACCCCTTTCATCTAACATCAAATGTTCTTCTGGATGAATGAACACAAATTCCCACAAACATTCGTCAAACCAACAAATCGTCAAGTCTCCTGTGAGGAGTGAAAGATGACCTAGCGAAGACAAGACCTGTTCTATACCTGCTTGTCTTTTCTTGACTCAGCTCTTATAGGTCTAAAGGCTAGGCGGCATTTGTCCATATAACCTATATCATCTTAAATTATTTCTCTCCCGTATTGTTCAGGTCTGCACAAAGTTTCCTAGTTTACACTACTAATCTACAGCGAGTGGTTTTGTCTTGAGTATCTGGAAAGCAATCACAATCTATATCCCTTCAACCCCCTGATAAAAAAAAAATATTGCATGCATGCAACACCAACCTGAGACTTTTAAACAAAATCAACACAATTTCCCTGCCAGATTGCATTTTGTCTTTTTTTCACCAACTGTCTCACTCGTTGTAATCTATTTTTCTCCCTTGAGGTATGTCACTGACTTGCCAACGCCTACCTTAACCCCTTATCTCTTTTTCTTCCCCCTCCCAAAAGTAAATTTGAAACAAGCAAGGATCATTTCAATGTCACGGCAGCTTTGTCCCCAGGATGAAAGGAGACAATAAGCTCTGCAGTGACGGCAGTAAATGGTGCCAATTTTCTCACAGAAAGGGTGATGGATAGAATGTGAAAGGGAAGAGAGAGTCTGGGGATACGGCTTAAAACCCTAATCCAACTTTGTAAATCAGAATGTGTTGGGTTTTTGACCCACTTAGTGATTTGTATCACACAATCAGGCTACATGAAGGCACAATAGCTTTTAAGAGGATTAAGTTAAGAAAAAGTCAAATTTCAGTCAGCAGTGTCATTTTTTGGGGTTTTTTTTGCAGACGAAACAAGTACTGTATGTTTACCTACAGAGAACATGTGACTATTCATATATTTTACAAACCTGTACATGTTATATGATATATTATAGCAAATCCAAATCAGTTTTAGAGCACACTGTGCAGATTCAATGAACTACAGTGAAACCCCAATTTACGAATCCTTCATTGTACACACTTTTTGATTTACGAACCACAGCCCAAATACGAACATGTTTTTGGTGTACAAACTTTGGCTTAATGTACGAATGTTTCATCCACCCATCATGTTCCTGCAGCGCAGACACTTTATGCCCGGCAACACATCCATTGTGGCTGATGAATCGCCGATTCTCATTCCATCAGCTCAGCAATTATGTTAACTAATTTGCTCAGTGCTAGTTTGTGTGCTTTTTAAGTATTTTTCTTGTCTGTTTAAAACATTTTATTAGTTTTGTTAGCTTTTTAATGAGTCCAAAGAAAGCCATGGACAAGCGGTGTGTGGTTTAAATCGTTCAGATGGTATCCACAGCGTTGATGACACTGCACCTCCCACTTTCAAAAACATTAACCAACAGGTAAAGTGGATTTTTTTTTTATATTCCTACTCATTGTAGCAACCTGGCTAAGTTAAGTATTAGAGTTTTGTGATCTCAAACAGAGTGCACCACAGAGCTAGTGACAATGTGTATCAGGACGGAGGAGGACAGTTCAACTTGTTGTTGTTGTTGTTGTTTTGACTTTGTTATTAATTTTTGTCGAGGCTGCAACATTTTATTATTCATGCTTACATTGTTTCTTATGGAAAAAAATGCTTCAATACACAAAGCTTTTCTATTTACGAACACTTTTCAAAAACCAATTAAGTGTGTAAATTGAGGTTCCACTGTATTTCTTTCTTAGGAATATGTCAAGATTGTTAGACACTGTTTAAAAAAATGTATATCGGCAAAATTGTTCACACGTTTAAAATAGCGAGCTTATTTTAAATCTATAAATATGAGACATCAAAACAACACAAGAGACTTAATGAAAGAGAATGCTGTATTATATGGTGTATGAAAGTTTGCCGTAATGTGACTGTTTTACCTGAGAAGTTTCTGAATTGTTCTGCAATTAGACACCACAGGAAATCATACCAACATAAATAATTGCTTCTAACTTCGACAAAAGAATAATGTATATATTTATATATATACTGTATATATTTATATATATACTGTATATATATATATATATATATATATATATATATATATATATATATATATATATATATATATATATATATATATATATATATATATATATATATATATATATATATATATATATATATATATATATATATATATAATCCCTACAAGCCTGTTTCACAGTTTTCCCTTTTCCTGTTTCGCAGGGAAACATGCAAAACAGGCTTGTAGGGATGATATAGCCTCTGTGTTTTTTCCTGACCTATATACCAATTATTACTGTTTACATTGATTCTGATGGGCAACTGCTTCACTATAAAAACTTTTCGGTTTGCAAACCATGTTGAAGAAAATCGAGGTTCCACAGTCACATATCATCAAGTAATTTTTTTACAGTTTTTTTTAAATATAAGCAAAGTTCATAAAAAACTTCTTGAAATTCCTTTTGTTGGCATGTGTAAAAGACAACCTGAAGTCTTGAGGCCCACACATATGTACAAGCATGTGCTACAGTAAACACCATGACTACATTTGACTATATCCTTGCTGGTGGTACTCACAGTAATAAGAACGGTTGGTTGGTCCACTCAGGTGTCCAGACACATATTGGTCATCTCAAAGTGGGAGGCAGATTTTAGTTCCTCTTCCTTGTAAAAGTCAAATTTGTGTCACATTTGTTGGGTCTTAGGGGTCACCTAAGAGAGAAGAAAGCCAGAGAGGATGTTTGTTACTTTTATGGTTGTGGTCTTAGTTTATTTGGAACATGTGTACTGTTACAATGTGGAGCAGCACATACTTACAGTTTTACATTGCAACATGTCCGAAAAGGAGTAGGAAGGTTGACCGAATTTCATATGTACTACTGAGTACCGATTCCTACTATGCAGTAACAGAATTGGCACTGGCTGAAGCAATGTTGCAATTTTCTATGCCAAAAAATCAACCATGCCTGGTTGAAAGTGAGTGTCTACTTTTGAAGCTAGCTCAATGCTAATTTAAATTGGATATGCCATATACATGCTACTGATTAGCATTGGCAATTTTACATGGTGATTTCAACCCCTCCAAATTTGGTAAATCAAAACTACCATTACGATGCACGTTACAATCAAACAGTGATGGGCAGTAACAAGCTACATGTAGCTAAACTATGTAACTTAACTACATTTTCCAGAAGCTTCACTACTCATTCACCAAGTAGCTTTTCCTGTAGCTTAGCTGGTTTTACATCGAAGCTAAAAGCTACAAAAAAAGAAAATGGACTAGAATCCAGGCAACCAAAATAAAGAGAACATACAATGACCTGAATAAATGAGAACATCCATATATACAAGAATCCATGATGATTGGTTGGTGTTAGTATGATGAGTCACAATTGGCTAAAGTTCAATCAATCAATCAATCAATGTTTATTTATATAGCCCTAAATCACAAGTGTCTCAAAGGGCTGCACAAGCCACAACAACATCCTCGGTACAGAGCCCAGATAGTTAGGGCAAAACATTACAGACTGGCCAATCAGATGCAAAATAAGGCAATAAGTTTTTAAGCCAAAATGCGTCCGTTCTCCCTTTTCTGTCTACACACTGTGTCTGCTTGTAAGTACTCCGTGTGTGTGTGCGCTGCGGAACATGCTCGTCTGCTCGTGAACCAGCAATGACACGACGTGACGACGATGGGGGGTGGAGGACCGGTACTTTTTAGAGGCGGTATAGTACCGAATATGATTCATTAGTATCGCGGTACTATACTAATACCGGTATACCGTACAACCCTAATTACAATATTGCGAAACTGACGTGGTATCGCAAAACATATATTACCGTAAAGTCCTTGCCAATACTCAGCCTGAGTGGCAGATTTAATTTAATACCAATGGGACAGATTTAAAGGAATGCACAGTGGCAAATGAGAATTAAAAGTGGAAGAAAACATGATATAACAATTCTACAGCACAGTTATCATTATCAGCTCAGTAAATGAAAAATTATACTTCATTATTAAACACATGAACACACAGAAAAGTACGGAACTTTAGTACCGTTGAGTACTGATACTGAATCCCAGGTGCAGGGAATTGTTACCATACCGGCTTAAATGACAAAAGTATCCCGCCCCTACTTTCACGACAGCTTTATCTGGGCTAAAAATGGATGGATAATAAAAACTCACATAAAAGGTGAGGAAACTTAATATTTGAAAAATTAGTTGCTATTTTGAGTGTGGGACATTTTGTGCAGAATGCTATGCTGCCTGTTCGGCGCAGAGTGATTGAAGGATGCAAGAATGTCTCTGTTCATTTTATTTAAGAAGGTTAAGGCGACTGCCTCATTAAAATGTGTCCCCATGTCAGAATGCATGATCTCGCAGAACACATTGCTGGTCGGGACCACTAATGGACCCTGATAAAAACACAAAGACACTGCAAAGATTCATTATGTTGACTTTGGTCAAAAAATTATTTTAGCAGAGCGAAACAAGTTGGGTGAACATTTGTTTTTCTCTCTCCACAATAACTGCTTGCTTTCTGAATAATGCATCAATCGGCTAAGAATAGGGCTCGAGTTAAAGTCTATCTCTGCCAGACATTTGTCTCTGCCAAAACATGCAGTTGGGGTAGAATGCTAAAAACACAGAAAATCGTGCAGGGAGGAAATAATGACAAATGACATGAAACATGACAATTAACTGTGTCAATCAGTCAATCCATCAAACTTTATTTATAAAGCGCTTTTCATACATAAAATACATGCAATTCAAAGTGCTTTACAAACTTAAAAACAATGACCCAGATCCCCCATCATCACATACGCACGCACGCACAGACACAACTACCAAACACAAACACACACACACATATGCAACTATATGAACAAATGAATGCATGACTGAGTACAGAGGGGACATGTGGGTAAACACTATCACAGGAGCCATCTGCACCAGGAGGTCATCAGACCATGGCCACCAGGAGGCTGACACAAAGTGCCCCCATTGCACGGCTGATAACCCCTGAAGCTGATGGCTCCCTCTGAGAAATGCGGGAAAGTAAAAATAATACAACCTATAAAATGAACCATGAGTAGAGATACATGATTAAATACAAGTAATACATATGAAAATAAATACAAAATTCAAATAATAATAAATAAATGAAAAAGATAAAAATAATGTACAGTATATATACAGTATACATCCACCCATCCATTTTCTACCGCTTGTCCCTTTTGGATACAGTTACTATATAATAAAAATATACAACTAAATAAAATCTTGCGTAACTAATAAGATAAAAAGAAAAGTATGAATGACTTCCATAAAATTAATTATTATTAGGTAAAAGACAAATCATAAAGGTGGGTCTTAAGCCTGCGTTTTTCTGCTAAACCCTGGCTGTTTCTCAAAATACCTTTTTAAAAAGAGTCATTCGTAATTAAGGGAGCACACTATCAGCTATTAGCAGCTGGCCGGTAAATGCTTTTTTTTTTTTTTGCCTTATTTTTATTTGACTTTACTAAATGGATGTATTTAATGTTTGCCGCAGCCGGACCGAAGCAGGAGAGGATAGAAAGAAGAAGAAAAAAAGGAGACAAAGGGAAAAATTGCCGGGACAAGAGGAGGATAAGACAACACAAACAACAGACCAACATCAGCAAATATGATCAAGAAAATTATAGCAAAGAAGCAGTTACTGAAGTACATAGTAATAACACAGAAATGACAATGAACATTATTGCACTGCAAATGGAACAATAAAAATACCAATACAAATAACACTATTGATAATGAACAATAATAATTACCTTTATTATCAACAATACAATTGCTTCAAATGCAACAATACATAAATATAATGAATACTTGAATTACAAAAGAAAGATGAATGAAGGGGAAGAAAGACAAGTATTAACCTTATAGATTGTTATAGTAAAAATACACTACCGTTCAAAAGTTTGGGGTCACCCAAACAATTTTGTGGAATAGCCTTCATTTCTAAGAACAAGAATAGACTGTCGAGTTTCAGATGAAAGTTCTCTTTTTCTGGCCATTTTGAGCGTTTAATTGACCCCACAAATGTGATGCTCCAGAAACTCAATCTGCTCAAAGGAAGGTCATTTTTGTAGCTTCTGTGACGAGCTAAACTGTTTTCAGATGTGTGAAAATGATTGCACAAGGGTTTTCTAATCATCAATTAGCCTTCTGAGCCAATGAGCAAACACATTGTACCATTAGAACACTGGAGTGATAGTTGCTGGAAATGGGCCTCTATACACCTATGTAGATATTGCACCAAAAACCAGACATTTGCAGCTAGAATAGTCATATACCACATTAGCAATGTATAGAGTGTATTTCTTTAAAGTTAAGACTAGTTTAAAGTTATCTTCATTGAAAAGTACAGTGCTTTTCCTTCAAAAATAAGGACATTTCAATGTGACCCCAAACTTTTGAACGGTAGTGTAGGTAAAGTGTTTACCCAGTTTTCCCTGTTTGTTCTAAATTCCTTTGTGTGTCTCAGTCTCTGTTTCTGTTTTTTTGTTTCTCTACTCGGGCTGATGTAACAGTTGGTTGGGGGGCGCATAATAAATGAAAATAACACAACATAACAAGGGAACATTTGGCATTTAAGTAGTGCAATTATCTGCACCTGTATACCAAGAATACAGGCTGAAAGAGCTTTAGATAAAATTGCTAGCAAGTTTGAGGCAAATAAATGACATGCATTCAAGTAAAATGTTTTAAAAACGTTCCTGGATGACATTCTGACAATAAAACTGCATATTATTGGGGCTTCTCTAAAGCTAATTCTAATTATTCAAGCAAAGTAAGCACATGATTAATCAGGATTAATCCAAATTCCAAAATGTGATTAATCTGATTTTTTTATTTTTTTAAATGGCTGCATTAGGGTTTGGGATTGGGTTAGCATCAGCAACACGTGTAATGTTGGCATGTGTTGATGTGAGGTGAGATTAGAGTTGCTTAAGGGAGCCGTGGATAAATGTTTTTTTACTGGACGCAGCGTGCATGTTACATCAACATTCGTGCCTTTAATTTCAATGAGCGAAAAGTAGTGCCGGTACTTGCAGTTTGAGAACGCTACCTTTGAATTTGCGTGGATGCGGCTCATCGCAATTATCGCACGTTTGTTGTGTGTCGTGCAATGAGACAGCGCGAGCAGGGCATGATCCAACCACACAGCCAATTATCATCAGCGTCATTATTCCCGCCCCTTCTCTTTGCAGAGCAGCTGATGTGTGGCCGAAACCTGACACCTTGCGCTTCATTCAACCAAACTGTAGTAACGAGCCACTTCACATTCTCAGTAACGGCGAAGGCGTTGCGATAATGGGAAAAGTACATAATTAAATTACTCCTTACTGAAAAAAGTAACGCCGTTATACCAACATTTCTTATTTCATGTTTAGAGGGCTCTAAGAACGTTAAAAACATATTTAGAAGGTTGAACGTTTTTTTATGCTGTAACTATGAACATATTCGACCGCCATAACCACAACACCAGGGGGAGCTCCACTAACCACGTTAAACCCAGATTCCGTACTAAAAAAGGTCTTAACTCATTCTCTTTCTATGCCACATCAATGTGGAATGCGCTCCCAACAGGTATAAAAGAAAGGGCATCTCTATCCTCCTTCAAAACCGCACTAAAAGTTCACCTCCAGGCAGCTACAACCCTAAACTAACACCCTCCCCGGATTGCTAATAATCAAATGTAAACAATCAAATGCAGATACTTTTTCTTATGCCTTCTGTCTCTCTCTCTCTCTTTCTCTCTCTCTCTCTCTCTCTCTCTCTCTCTCTCTCTCTCTCTCTCTCTCTCGCTCTCTTTCTCTCTCTCTATATGTCCACTACTTGCTGTCCATATCCTACCTCCCACCCCCTCCACACCCCTGATTGTAAATAATGTAAATAATTCAATGTGATTATCTTGTGTGATGACTGTATTATGATGATAGTATATATGATAGTATATATCTGTATCATGAATCAATTTAAGTGGACCCCGACTTAAACAAGTTGCAAAACTTATTCGGGTGTTACCATTTAGTGGTCAATTGTACGGAATATGTACTTCACTGTGCAACTTACTAATAAAAGTCTCAATCAATCAATCAATCGATTAATTGACCACCAGATTTTGGTAAATAAACTGGAAAACTATGGCATAAGGGAAATGGCTGAAGAGCTACTTGAATGAGAGACAACAGATTGTTCAGATCGACCAACATCAATCCACACTCATGAACATAACCTGTGGAGTCCCCCAGGGGTCGATACTAGGACCCACACTAGTTATAATATATATCAACGAAATATGTCAAGTATCAACACTGCTAAAGTTCATCCTCTTTGCTGACGATACAACCATTACATGTGCAGGTGACGACGTGAAGCAACTTCTGGCCTCTGTGACTGAGGAGATGATAAAGTTAAAAACTTGGTTTAATACCAACAAATTGTCTCTGAATTTAAAAAAGACCAAAATCATGCTCTTTCGCAATCGCAAATGTAATAGACCTATCAGGATTGTTATTGATGATACACCAATAGAATATGTTCAACTAAATTCATTCTTAGGAGTGGTAATAGATGAAAATATCTCATGGAAGCCTCATATAAATTACCTGAGGACAAAAGTTGCTAAATGTGTTGGAATGATGAGGAGATCATGTCATTTATTGAACACCAATGCTCTGCTGTTATTGTATCATTCATTTATTATGTCGTATTTAAACTATTGTGTTGAAGTCTGGGGAAATTGTTATAAATCCCATCTACAGCCTTTAGTCACTCAGCAGAAAAAGGCCATTAGGATTGTGTCCAATATCCACTACAGACATCATTCAAATCCACTATTCATGGAGTTAAAGCAACTTAAACTGCACGATGTGATCAACTTTAAAACTGCTCAAATTATGTTTAGGGCATCCCAAAACTCTCTACCATCCAATATACAGAACCTATTCCAGGATAGAGATGCTCACCATAGTTACAGTCTAAGAGGAAACAACAAATTATATTTGCCTAAATTTAGAACAACTTTAAAATCAATGTGCATTTCAGTGCGTGGAGTCAGTCTGTGGAACAACTTAGGGGACGAGTTAAAAACGTGTTCTAACATGATTTAATTTAAAACACTGTTTAAAAAAGAAGTACTGAAGAAGTACGAGGAGGAAAGAGAGTGGGAGAGAGGTGTATGGTCAGAGAGTGTTTGGGCCTGTGTGTGTGTGTGTGTTTATGTGTGTGTGTGTGTTTTGTCTCGTCTTGTCTTGTCTCATAGTAACAGTGGTACTATTGTATTGTTAGAGCACAGGAGCTTTTCTTGTTTTTGTTTGTAAAGTTTTGTTCTTGTATCATATTGTTTATGTTAAATGTGGAATGAGTGAGAGGGGTTGGGATATTATAAGCATCTGCTTCATCCAACCCCTTTTCAAGCCTTGCATAAATGTCTCTGCCAAAAAAATTAATAAAAACCCTACTTTGCGGAAATTCGTTTACCACAGTCTGGCCTGGCACCAATTGGCCGTGAAAAACGAGGGACGACTGTATCTATATTCTGCATTATTTATCCATTAGCATCATTATTTTTCCATTTTGCTACACATCGCTCTCCCGACAAGCCCCAGGTTCTACAGCCAGGTTACAAGACTAGATCCCTGCTATTCCTGCACCCTATGATTATCTGGCCTGTACAAAGCAGACAGGCGATACAATGACATGCTCACTATCTGTTGCTGCATTTCGCTACCCTCTTTCTCCCTGTCAATTCTCAGTTCCCCCCCCCAGTGAATGATAATGTGACCGATGCTATCTTCTACCTCTCTTTTCTCTCTTTGCTCCTTTGAAACCTTATGCTGTTTGGTGGCTTTACAAATGAAACTGCATTACAACTTAAACAAAAGGAGTGTACAGTATGGAAGGGATTCACATGACCACATCCCTAGGTGGCTGTTGCGTGACAGAAAGAATGGGAGGGTGGGTGGGGGGGGTTATTCATATTGCAATGCAGTCTGCTGAAAATGATGGAAAGTGCCACTATACACAGCAACTAACACTATGGTCAAAGTTGGAATTTGCCACAAAACACATTTTAAGACATTCAACACTCATCTGCTAAAGCAGATGCCCCCCCCCCCCCACACACACACACACACAATTTGTCACGTTTCATGTGTCAGGTAAACCGGATGTGGCCATATGAATCACTTCCTACTGTACCAGACACACACAGCCAATCTGTTTTGGCAAATTGTATAATTTTGATAGTTCAAGATTGACGCTATTTTACAAACAACATAACAATTCCTATTACCGGCTACAGCTTCAATGTTTTTGTTCTTAAAAAATATATATATGGTTAAAGGCCTACTGAAACCCACTACTACCGACCACGCAGTCTGATAGTTTATATATCAATGATGAAATCTTAACATTGCAACACATGCCAATACGGACGGGTTAACTTATAAAGTGCAATTTTAAATTTCCCGGGGAACTTCCGGTTGAAAACGTCTATGTATGATGACGTTTGAGTGATGTCGATGGTTGAAACGGAAGTATTCGGACACCATTGGATCACAATACAAACAGCTCTGTTTTCATCGCAAAATTCCACAGTATTCTGGACATCTATGTTGGTGAATCTTTTGCAATTTGTTTAATGAACTATGGAGACTGCAAAGAAGAAAGCTGTAGGTGGAATCGATGTATTAGCAGCTGGCTGCAGCAACACAACCAGGAGGACTTTGACTTGGATAGCAGACGCGCTATCCGACGCTAGCCACCGACCGCATCGATGATCGGGTGAAGTCCTTCGTCGCGCCGTCGATCGCTGGAACGCAGGTAAGCACGGGTGTTGATGAGCAGATGAGGGCTGGCGTAGGTAGAGCGCTAATGTTTTTTATCATAGCTCTGATGAGGTCCCGTAGCTAAGTTAGCTTCAATGGCGTCGTTAGCAACAGCATTGCTAAGCTTCAACAGGCGGCACAGCATTAACCGTGTAGTTACAGGTCCAGTGTTTGGTTTGGTGTCTCCTGATAGTAGTATTGTTGATCTTCTGTCTGTCCTTCCAGTCAGGGGCTTATTTCTTTTGTTTCTATCTGCATTTAAGCACGATGCTATCACGTTAGCTCCGTAGCTAAAGTGCTTCACCGATGTATTGTCGTGGAGATAAAAGTCACTGTGAATGTCCATTTCGCGTTCTCGACTCTCATTTTCAAGAGGATATAGTATCCGAGGTGGTTTAAAATACAAATCCGTGATCCACAATAGAAAAAGGAGAAAGTGTGGAATCCAATGAGCCCTTTTACCTAAGTTACGGTCAGAGCGAAAAAAGATACGTCCTGCACTGCACTCTAGTCCTTCACTCTCACGTTCCTCATCCACAAATCTTTTATCCTCGCTCAAATTAATGGGGTAATCGTCGCTTTCTCGGTCCGAATCGCTCTCGCTGCTGCTGTAAACAATGGGGAAATGTGAGGAGCCCTTCAACCTGCGACGTCACGCTACTTCCGGTACAGGCAAGGCTTTTTTTATCAGCGACCAAAAGTTGCGAACTTTATCGTCATTGTTCTCTACTAAATCCTTTCATCAAAAATATGGCAATATCGCGAAATGATCAAGTATGACACATAGAATGGATCTGCTATCCCCGTTTAAATAAGAAAAAATAATTTCAGTAGGCCTTTAAGATCAGCTGGCCGGATTAAAAAAAAAACAGGCCATAGTTTGCACATGTCTAGTCATATGAACATAACCTTTATGAAGATGACCTACTCAGTGGCCTAGTGGTTAGAGTGTCCGCCCTGAGATCGGTAGGTTGTGAGTTCAAACCGAGTCATACCAAAGACTATAAAAATGGGACCCATTAGCTCCCTGCTTGTAACTCAGCATCAAGGGTTGGAATTGGGGGTTAAATCACCAAAATGATTCCCGGGGGCGGCCACCGCTGCTGCTCACTGCTCCCCTCACCTCCCAGGGGGTGAACAAGGGGATGGGTCAAGTGCAGTGGACAAATTTCACCACACCTAGTGTGTGTGTGACTATCATTGGTACTTTAACTTTAATTTAAATAAGGATATTCAGTGATCGGAAATGGGAAATAGCCCGTTAACGACATAGCATCAATCGCTCTTTCAAGATGGTGTTGAATTTGTAAATACACAGATTGTGCCTACTCGTATGACCTCTGGCTCATTCTCAAAATGTAATATATTCCGTCCAAATCCCAGTGAAAGGCTCAGTCGGCAGTGTGGGGTGTTGCTAAGCCACAGAGAGTTCCTGACTCCTTTGGTTGTAGCGGTTAGCCTTTTG